>NW_022196904.1:175323698-175340237 GCF_008632895.1 Mastomys coucha | reverse complement strand
TATATATATATATATACATATATGTATATATATGTACATATATATATATGTATTATATTAGTACTTCCTTGGTTTTTTGAATTAGTAGTTATACCTGGAATCTAGAAAATAGTACAGATGGTGAAAGAAAATAAGCCAGAAAAATAGGTTGTATTTTCCCTGGGAATGCTTTGCTAATGCTAAAAGTTGGACTGTTGAGTGAGACAGCTGATACAGAGTAAGCAGGGTCATGAGGGAATAGGCAGTGATCCCCTCTGTGGCTGACTGCTCCTCTATAGCACGTCAGAGACAGTGTTCAGAAGGTAAGCAAACTCCTGGCTCTTCTCTAGTTGAAGTTTTGAAGCCCATTCTTAGCAGGACTAGACTTTGAAGCGGCCCTTTCCCACTGAGCAGAGGTCTGTAACTTTGTCTCCTACTCAGTCTCAGGGCCGCATAAGGCAGCTCATCCTAGTCGGTGTTAACTTGACAAGCACCATTCACCTCAAAACCGTGTTCCGGACTATAACCTTCCCAGCAGTAAACGTTTTTCTTTTTCTCTTTTCTATACTCTGACCTGGTCTATCAAATATCAATTCCCCCCACCCCCTGCCCAATTAAACAGAAGGTAATCTATCCTTATGACTTCAAGTTCAATTATTTTGTAGAGGTAAAACATGTATTTATGCCTAAAGTTTTGATCGTATGCCATTAGCCCAAGATTTATAAAATGTATATGAATTGTCTTTTTGTTTGCTGCTAGTCACTAAGGAAAGGTATCAGCATGTGCGAGAATTGAGTCGGAGAGGGAGGCTTACCTTTCCAGTGGGAATGTTCATTAAGAAGATGGAATCAGAGTGCCACAGTTCTGTTTACAAAGGTCACCTGAACGAAAGATGCAGTGACGGGCACAGTTTGTCATCAAGGCTTACAGAACAAGTCCCCCTGAGCCTTGTTGTAAGGGTTGTCACTGTACCTGTCTCCAAGTGAGGAACCTAGTCTGTGTAAGGCCTGGAGCTTTGATCTGTTACTCATTATTGTGTGAGCCCTCCTTAGCCATTGCAGAGGCCGCCAGATCGGTGTTTGCTATGCTGTTGTAGCATCATGACAGTCAAGACTTTCAGAGAAATTGTCATCATAACATGGGTTGGTCACAGTGAGACACAAGCCTTTTCCCTGACATTATACTCTTTTTTTTTTTTTTTTTCTGGAGTATCTTTATGCCTTCAGTATTGTTCCCATGAAGCTGATGGCTGTAGCCGAACTGGTAAAGCAGCCTCCGGATGTCACTGAGAACCCTTACCGAGAATCTGGGAAGCAGGCAGCTGGAAGAAAACAAATTCCTGCCCCTCAGGTAAGCTCCTGTTATGGGCTGGGACTTAGGCTGGCTGCTCTGTGGGTGTGCCTTTCTTGCTTATAGTTTCATACATCGAACAACTTTAGTTTTTGACTCTTAATGTTTTTCCTCTTGGCAAATCATGATAATATTTAGAAGATCCTGCCCGGTGGTAGGTGTATACACCTTTAGTCCCAGCAGAGGCAGTAGCAGAGCCAGGCAGATTTCTGACTTCTCAGCTAGCTGGGTCTACAGAGTGAGTTCTAGAACAGCCATGGCTACACAGAGAAACTAGGTCTCTAAAAACCAAAAAAGAAAAAGAAAAAGAAAAAAAAGAGGAGGAAGAGGAGGAAATCAAGCTCAATTTTTACATTGTATTTGGGGTTAACAGTTCTCTGCTGAGTCTTTGTCTAAGGTGATTCATATAGTTTTTCTTTGTCTGAGGTTGATTATTCTCAGTTTTGAGGCAAGGATCTGTTGGTGGCAGAGATTTATGATTTTATGATCATTTCTAGTAGAGAAATAAGATTTACTTTGAAGAAGTTTGTTAGTATCTGGCTTTAGTAATTAATTTTCTCCTCACTAAAGCAAGGCTGATTGATCATTTCCTTGTTCGGGTCCTGGTCTGTTTTCTTGGACTTTTCCGTCCATTCCAAAATCTTCTCCTGCCTTCTCTTTTTGCCTTTGCACAAGTGGCTCATCCTCTTTCCCCTGCAGTTGAAGCTGGATCAGACTTACTTCGTTCTGAAATTTCAGGGCTGCTCATGTCATTATTGGGAGAGAAAGGAGATAGATGGAATTGGGTTCTTATTGCGCTGGCCTAGAGAAAAATTGCTCTACATCTTGTGTTTAACTTATTTCTCAGAAGAGATAGACTTGGATAAGTATGCTGAGCTGTGGGCCTGAGAGTCCCACAGGTGTCAGGGTTGGGGTACACTTGTCTTCCCCAGAATAGGAAGGAGGAGCTGAGATGTGAGTGGCAAGGAAGTTCCCTTCTGCTTGCTGCTCAGTTGCTCATCTGTCGGCTCGCTGAGTAACATTCTCCCTGTTGACCCTTGCAGGAAGAGTCAGCTTGTCAGTTCTTCTTCGATTTGAATGAGAAGCAGGGAAGGAAGCGGTCCTCCACGGGCAGGGGTAACAAGCCCCCTCATGCCAAGCAGCCACGCAAGCCTCGTAAGTACCCTGGTGCAGGGAAGGAAGCAGTCCTCCACGGGCAGGGGTAACAAGCCCCCCATGCCAAGCATCCTCGTAAGTGCCCTGGTCTCCAGGAGAGCAGTGACTCTTTTGGGATCGTTTGGAAAGTTGCATTGCTAAGAGCATCTTCTGGCAAAGGAAAACTTTACAGAGCCACTAGGAGCAAAGTGAAAATAGAATCAGATAAAAATGGCCTGACTGTGGGCTGAGACTCTTCCTGTAGGGATGAGAGAAAAGCTCTTTCTGTCTGTGTAAAACATGGGAAGTGTAAAACTGATGTGAGTTCATGCAGTAGAAGCTGACCTAAGCTGAGGAGAAGGACTTCCAGGCTGCTTCTTTGAGATCCCCTTTCTTCACTCTGGTGTTTTAAAGAGGTAGAGCTAGCTGACGTCAGAGCTAGGACTAGAATTGGGGTGCCTGGCCGTCCCCCACCCAGGTCAGTGTTCTCTCATTGTAGCCTGTTGCCAGGTTGTATGCTGATTTAGTCACTAGATGATCTACTTGTGGACCACCTACCTGTGGATCTATTATCAGCTCAGAGGGCTTCAAAGGGAGGTTTAGTTTCATTGACAATGGTGCCAGGCTTTGACTGTGAGAAACACAAGTCTCGCCCATCAGGCAGTCTCTGCAGTCTGACAGATGAGGCATCAGTGAATAACATGAATTCTCTGTTGAAAGTGTTTGTTAGTATTGTTGGTGTGTGGGTGTATGCGCAAGCATACATGCATGCGAGTTGTGCTGTGCTGTGCTATGCTGTGCTGTGCTATGCTGTGCTGTGCTGTGCTGTGCTGTGCTGTGGGAGTGAGAGGACAGCTTCTCCTTCACTGTGGGTTTGAGTATGGAACTCAAGTTGTCGGGCCTGTGTGGCAAGCGCTTTTACCTGCTAAGCCATCTCTCCAGCCACGAGGAGGATTGTGGAGGGTGATTATGTCTGCTGTGATTGGATCATAATGACACTTGCCTTTCTATCCTATGAAGCTCAGCCTCCAGGACCTTGTTGGTTTTGCCTCGCCAGCCCTGAAGTGGAAAAGCACCTGGTGGTCAACATTGGCACACATGTGAGTTACTTCCATAGATGGGCAGCAGAGAAGGAAATGCTGTCTCTTGGTTTTTACTAACTTTACATGGCATATGATCTGCGTATCAATTTTACACCACCCAGTTTTTATCTTTCTTTGTGAGTCAGGGTCTTTCTACTGTCCTGGAACTCACTAGACTAAGCTAGCCTCCAACTCACAGAGATCCTCCTGTCTCTGCAAGTTGCTAGGATTAAAGGTGTAAACCAACACTCCTAGACAGGTTTCACATTTTAAGTGTACAGCTCATTGATACTTAGTAAGCTTATTGAATTATGCAACCATCACCTAATAGCGGTTTAAATGCCCAGTGTGATGTTTCTTGCTCTTAATCCCAGTCCTCAGGAGGCAGAGGTAGGTGATGTCTTGAGTTCAAGGCAACTCTGTCTACATAGCAGCTTCCAGGCCAGCCAGCACCACAGAGAGACCTTTGTCTTAAAAAAAGAAAATATGAAATAGAGGTTTAGAGTATTTCCATCAGCCCAGTAAAATTTCTTAGCCACATTAATATTAATTTCAAGTATCCATTCTCAGCTCTGGCCACCACTTGCATACTTTGTATCTTTAGGTTTGTGGGGTTTTAGACATTTAACTGAAATGTAATGCTGTGTGTGTGTGTGTGTGTGTGTGTGTGTGTGTGTGTGTGTGTGCCAGAGCCTGAGGATCCCTGGGGCTGGAACTATGGGAAATTGTGAGCCGCCTGACATGGGTGCTGGGAAGTGAACTCAAGTCCTGTAAGTGCAGCGTGTGCTCTTGACTGCTCAGCTCTCTCTCTCCAGCTCTGTTTTATTGGCCTTTCCGTATTCACGTCAGTATTGCTTAAATTCTTTTCTTCCCTTCTTGAGTGTGTTGGAGACTGAAGCCAGGGTCTTGTGCATGATGGGTGAGAACTCTGTCATTGAGGTACATCCTTTGCCCATTGTCCGCCTTTCTAGTTATGGACACTATAGTTTTATGGAATCAGTTTCATAAGCACTCCTTCTCTGTCTCCCTCCATAGGATAAATCTTCTGTATATGTCTTAGATTATCAGTGTTTCATGAAATATTGAGCTGATTCTTTTAATTTCTCACTGTTTTAAATATTCCTTGGTTTTCCCTGTTTCAAATAGTGAAAAGAGAAGGGGATCATGTGTTGTTTATATACGAATACTAGATTTAAAATGTTGACATTGTTAGCATGGTCTTGTGACTTATGCCTGTAATCTCAGCACTCAGGAAGATTGTCACAAATTCAAGGTCAGTTTGGACTACCTAAAAAAATTCTAGGCTAGGCTGGGCTTCTGAGTGAGGCTTTTTCTTTAAAAACAAACAAACAAACAAATAAAAACAAGCCAAAAATATCCCTAGGAACTGAAGTTCATTAAGCATAAGCAAGATTAAAATGATAAATTCAGTTTGTCAGTGAAGGATTGTACTAGTAAGGGTTCTCTGGAGTAACATTATAGAATAAATTTCTCTACATATAGAATGACGATTTATTAGAATTACTTACAAGTTGTGGTCCATCTAGTCCAACAATAATTGTCTACCTATGGCAGGTCAAAGAATCCAGTCATTCAGTGCATGAGGCTGGATATTGTAGCTGGCCTTCAGTGTAACACTGAAATCCCTAAGAAGTAGACCTTAATGCTGGTGAAGGAATAGACTTGTTATCAATGTGATAGCAAACAAAGAGCCAAAGCTTCCTTCTTCCATATCCTTATATAGGCTTTTAGCAGAAGGCATGGCACAGATTACAGGGAGAGTTTTCCAAATTCAATGAATAGACGTAGATAGTTCCACTTCAAATTAATAAGAAATCCTTCACAGGTGTGTCCTTATTTGGGAGTTTTAGTTCATTTCAGATGGCAAATTGACAACCAAGCTATCACAAGTATGTGGCTTTGTAACTATATACCATACTTGATGTATCTAGGAAAATGATTTTAGTCACATGATTGGCAGGCATTGAGTCAGTCTGTAGAGCTGATGATGCTTAGTATGGTGACCAGGCTGGACGAGTCCCTGGTGAACACTGTCTCAGGGAAGTCATTAAGTTTTGTACTTTTTCTCAGAGAGTTCATTCAGTTCAGGCTCTGTAAAGATAAGTCTTTTACTTACAGTGAAGCTGCTAGTCACCAGAGTCACCATTACCTCCAGCCCCCATGACTAAACTGGATGTTCTCTAGGCCAGCTCCCCGTGTAACTTCTGCAGGCTGGTGTGCTCATCTGCTTTCAGTCCTCTCTTCTAATTCTGGTTTCTAAAGGTGACTTTCCTCTTCATCTAACAGTCTGAGAGTTCCTTTTCTGTGGCCTCCTGTAGGCCAAGCAGAGGCTCACTGAAGAGGCCTAGACTTACCTATTTATGTTTTGCATCTTAATTATTGGCACCCTGTCCAGGAAGGTGTTCTGAGGGCAGGACAGATTAGGAAAGTGGGGACTGGACGTCCATTAGAGGTGTGGGCACGACAGATTGGGAAAGTGGGAACTGGTGCAGGAGAACTGTACATCCATTAGAGGCGTGGGCAGCTGCTTAGTGTAGCCTTTAAATAGCTGAGAATATACATCACAGTATACAGCTGATGTCCATGGCAGTGGCCTGTGACAAAGTAAAGGCTAGAAAACAAAAGTTTCTAGAGTAAACTTTTCAAACAAATGCAATAAAAATGGGTATTAACAAAAACTTTCAGTGCCTCTGAGGATTTGGGGAGGATGTTGTTTGGTTATTGGTTATGAGGCTCTTCCTCGGTTACCTAAGCTGTCCTAAAATTTGAGATCCCCGTTTTAGCCTCCATGGCCTGCTCCTTGAGGTTGGTGAACTTAAATCCCATGGGAAATCAGCTGTGGATGTGTTTAGTTCTGTGTCAGTAGCTCAAGGAGGAGCATGCTTTAGTTTGTAGCAATTATGTATATTGCCACTGGACTTTCTACTCAGCCTTAGCTTTGGGACCACAACACTAAAAGTATAGTTTTTATAAGGCCCTATGTGTTTGCCTGTATTGATATTCCTTGGCCTTTTGTCTGCTCAGTCAGAGCATTTTCCTTTCACACAGTGACTGTTAGAGCAGCATTACATGTTTGGATGGTTTTATTTCTGTGTTATTGTTACTGGTTTGGCCAGGGCTAAGGTTAGACTCTCATTCTCCACCTGACTGAGTGCTGAGGTGAGGGCCTGAGCCTCTTCACCTGACTGAGTGCTGGGGTGAGGGCCTGAGCCCTCTCACCCAATTTACAGGTTGGTTTTTGTTTTGTTTTTTTTAAGATTTATTTTGTGTGCATGCATATATGTGTGTTGCTATTAAAGATTGACAGTCATTGTTGGAGCCTCTCCATACACATCTGAGTTTGAGACTTTCTTTCTATGCTATGGGGCTGTATAGAAAGTCCTTCCTTTCACTTTGTGGAATTTAGTTGGCGTCTCATAGCTGTAGGAAGACTCATGCTCAACATGTTCCCTTAGCCTTTTCTGTGAGCCCAGAAGTGTACTGGGGATAGAGAGGTGGGGTTGGGTGTCTAAGGGGAGGAAGGAAGGACTCATTTTGAAATAAGAAGTACTGTCTTTTTGTGGTTGAAGAGAAAATGATAGTAACTGAAAACTGCTTTAAAGTTTAGCTCTTGGGAGAGATACCCAATTAGTCTTTCTGAACTCCAGCATCTAAAACCAAAACCCTTCTTGGATGCCTCTAGTTCATTTGCTATTTTCATGGGAATTTGTTAAAACTGATCCCGTTGTTTAGAAGATACTTAAAAATGCTCCCCTAGCCCCTAAAATCGTGTGTGTGTGTGTGTGTGTGTGTGTGTGTGTGTGTGTGTGTATTAGTTAAGTATATGGGTATGTCTGTTGCCTGCAGAGATTAGATAGGGCATTGAATTCCCTGAAACTGGCATTACAGATGGTTACAAGTCACCATGGCAATGGTAGGAGTTGAATCCGGGTCCTTTGGAAGAACAGCCAGTGCCTTTAGCCACTGAGCCATCTTCCCAGCTCCTGTTCTAACTTTTAAAATCAAATCTTTTAAAATATAAGTTCTAGCCAGGCGGTGGTGGCACGTGCCTTTAATCCTAGCACTTGGGAGGCAGAGGCAGGCGGATTTCTGAATTCGAGGCCAGCCTGGTCTACAAAGTGAGCTCCAGGACAACCAGGGCTACACAGAGAAACCCTGTCTCGAAAAACAAACAAATAAAATAAAACCAACAAGCAACAACAACAACAAAATATATATATATATAATTTCTGTTAAGGTTATCTTGGGTCAGGCATGATGGGTCATGTCTTTAATCCCAGTACTCAGGAGACAGAGACAGGTGGATAGATCTATGTGAGTTCGAGGCCAGTCTATAACATGAGTTCCAAGACAGCCAATGTTGTTACACAGAGAAACCCCATCTCAAACAAACAAACAATCAACAACTACAAAAAACAAGCAAGCAAACAAACTATCTTGGATTGGGTATGTTGGTCCAGGGCTATAGTCCCAGAGCTTGGATGCTGAGCAGAGAGGATTGGATTTGAGGCTGCTCTGTACAACATAGCAAGATCCTGTCATTCTGCCCTGGGTGGAAGGGGGCAACATCATGAGCATTTCTCCTGTACCTCAGGCTCTCTGTGTGTGAGTAGACTTTTCTCTCTGGATGATCATACATGTAGGCTTGCTGTCTTGCTTCTATGATTCTTCTTCAGTGCTACCTTGCCCTGGCCAAAGGAGGCTTATCTGATGACCATGTCCTTATCCTGCCCATTGGACACTACCAGTCAGTTGTGGAGCTTTCAGCAGAGGTGGTGGAAGAAGTGGAGAAATATAAGGCCACTCTGAAACGCTTCTTTAAGAGTCGAGGGAAGCGTTGTGTTCTATTTGAGAGAAATTATAGGAGCCATCACCTCCAGCTTCAGGTATGTGTTTCCTGCCTAGGAACTTGGAAATCACTGTGAGACCTTGAGATTGATACATTTAAATAATAATGACTTCAGTATTTGATTTTAATGTAATACTTAGAACATTTAATATTATTTTCATGATAATATTTGAATAGTGGTCATTTAGAGGGCTGGGAAAATCTGATAATCCTAGAGAAGTTCATGTTGCAAGTAACTGAACAGCAGGATGGTGTGTGCCCTGTGTAAAAAGAATGGATAGTTAAGAAAGGTTCCAAGGAAGATGAATAAAATACATGGGCTTTGCTGGATAAGATGTGGCTAGTTTGTGTGGAAACCCAGCATGAACGAAGACTTAGAGGTAGGAATAGTTTCCAGCTCACATGGGGCTAGTACTTGGGAAGCTGAGTGATTTGTCTCTTTGGTGGTAGTGTCTTCCTGGCGCATTTGTTAAGTGTTCAAATGGGCCTGACTCTGCCACATACATTATGCAGGAGCTGGCAAAAGCTTAGAGAGAAAGAAGTCTCTCTTGAGTGTTTCCTAATAGCAGATTGGCTCCCATATGTGACAGCTCTCGTAAGTTTAAGTCCTACAGCCGAGCCATTGGAGGCTGTCTGGCCTGAGGAGAATCTGTGCTGAGGGGTGTCTCCCTGCCCCAGTGATGGCTTGCTACTTCCTCAGCACTTTAAAGACGCAACTTTGGAACCAATACAAAGAGTTTCTTCTTTTGTTCCCCCCACACTCCACCCAGGTCATTCCTGTGCCCCTCAGCTGCTGTGTGACTGGGGAGATTAAAGACGCCTTCATTACCCAGGCACAGGAGCAGCAGATAGAGCTGCTGGAAATTCCAGAACACTCAGACATCAAACAGGTGAATCCGGAAGGGGTGGTAATGTTGAGGGAGGAGTTAGGATCTGATTTCTGACATGTCGACTAAGTAGTGGGCCATTTGGTGCTAGAGTACAGGATACTGGTAAGACTGGAGGTGAGATGTCATCATAGCAGAGGCTTAGTGCTTTCCTGGAAGAGTAAGGAATTAGACTTTTCCTGGAGCTGGGAAGGTGGCTCCAAGGACTTGAGTGTGATCTCCAGCCGCCGTGTAGAGGTCGTGAGCTGGGGCATGTACCTGTGATCCACACGCTGAGGAGGAAGAGACAAGAGCATCTGCGCCTAAATTCAAAAGCTGTAGGCTGAGTGAGAGAGACCCTGCCTCAAAGCATGAGGTGGCAAGAACTGAAGAAGTCACCCAGTGTCATCCTCTGCTCTCCACAGGCACGTGGACACACCTGTATGTGTAATCCCACACATACACATATACAAATAAAGAAATTAGACACTTCTTAAGATGGGATCTTAGAAGGATAGGTACTGATGGGAATAGATTGACGTTTTAAAAGCTAGTTCTTGTGGTGTGTCTCACTTTTAAAAAACTTCTTATTTGTCCTATACATTTCTGTTTACTTCAGATTGCACAGCCAGGAGCAGCGTATTTTTATGTTGAACTTGACACAGGAGAAAAGCTTTTCCACAGAATTAAAAAGAATTTTCCTTTGCAATTTGGAAGGTTTGTATGTTTCGCTGTATTTAGTTGTATTTCATTCGACCTGTTATAAACGTGGTGATAGGTTGCATGGACAGTCAGTGAAAACCAACTGGGGGAATGATCCAGCCCCGAGCAGCTTAGAGTCTTAGAGCAGATCACTGCTACAACCTGGGGCTGGAGAACTGGAAGAACCATGAACAAGTCTTGAGGAACTGTATGCTTTAGAAACTTAGAGAAGAGCTCATTTCTACCAAATGCACGGCTTCATAAAAGCTGAGAGTGACTATAAGGGAAACTACAGAGGGGAAGACACCATGAGAGCACTCCTGATGGAATCCAGGGCAGCCACTGAGCATGTGCTGGGTCAGACACTGGCAAGAGCTTCCCAGGCATTGCTCCATTCTACCTTCCAGTTGTGTTCTTTATCTCCTGTCATCCCAGCAGAACTTCATACAGACATGAAACACACTGTAAAGCTGCACCAGTATAGTAACCCCGAGCTACACGTGCTGTTGGAGAATTGAAAATGAGACTGAGGCCGTGAGGGGAGACAGCTTGCTGCCACACCTGGTGGTAGTTTGGTCCTTGGGATCTACATGGTAGGGGATAACTGATGCCCAAACATGCATTCTCTGATCACGGGTGCTATGGCATGCATGAGCCCACATATAAATAAATGCATAGAGTAAAAAAAAAAAAAATAAAGGGAAAGTGGAAGTGAGCTTAAATATAAGTAGCCACACCTGGCTAGAGGCTACTTTGTTGCATATTGTACCGTAAGGTAAGTTAAGTAGCACGCCCATGGTCACTAAGGTTTGAAGGTTCAAACCTCAGTGTGGTGGACACCAAGATGGAGGTCTTAAACCTTGTTCTGCATCGTTCTGAAAGCCCGTGTGGAGGGAATCCGAAAATGCACAGTGCATTTTCTGATTATGTGCATTTTCTGATGCTGATCTACGATTCACAGCTGTTCTCTGACCACTCAGCCCAGTTTACACTGGGCTTTGAATGAGCCATTAGCCAATCCTAGACTAATTTGGAATGCCTTCAAGTGGTTGCCCCACCGGGCAGTGGTGGCCCACACCTTTAATCCCAGCACTTGGGAGGCAGAGGCAGGTGGATTTTGAGGATCGAGGCCAGCCTGGTCTACAGAGTGAGTTCCAGGACAGCCAGGGCTACACTGAGAAACCCTGTCTTGAAAAAGCAAAACAAAACAAAACAAAAAGAGAGAGAGAGCGATTGCGCCATTGGATCAAAAGTCCAACAAATGTAGGGTTTTTTAAAAAATAAATGATTGATAAATGAGAACAAGTATCTGTTCTTGTTATCTTTTCTTAATCTTTTTTTTTTTTAAGATTTTATTTAATGTATATGAGTACACTGTAGCTGTCTTCAGACACACCAGAAGAGGGTATTGGATCCCATTACAGATGGTTGTGAGCCACCAAGTGGTTGCTGGGAATTGCATTCAGGACCTCAAGGAAGAGCAGTCAGTGCTCTTAACCACTGAGCCATCTCTCTAACCCCAATCTTTTCTTAATCTTATTGCCTTAGCAATAGATGTAGATATGCACAGTGGGGACATAGGCAAGCAATGCCAGTATACACAGCCATGAACAGTCCACATCTTTTTGTGATAATGGTAGTTGTTTATGTTTCACCACTGAAAAATTTCAGAATACTAAAGTACAACTGACACATTGTGTACTTAATAGGGAAAATGGTTGTATTTTACATATGAAGAACCAATGCACATGGTTTGCCAGGCAAACCCAAGTTTGAGTTCAGGTCCTTTGACTTCAGAGGAGCGCTATGATTCATTTCTGCCTTTTCTACTTACTATACCTTCAAAGTTGAAATGAGCCAAGTAGAATTGTTTCTAATGTATTAAAGTAAGTTAAAAGTAAAAACACAGAACTTAGAGGCTGCTTGTGTATGTGTCTATATATGTTGTTTTCTTCACATTGAACTTCTCTTGTGTACTCATACAAATGATGGGGCGAGGAGGACAAGTAGAACTTAAGTCAGAATGGGTTTAACACGTGACTCCGAACCATGCATGCCTCAGCAATCTCAGTCTACTCTGTCTGTGAAAACCAGAGCTTAAGGCGAGGTGGAGTCGCAGCTGGGCATGGGCTTCGATTCCGCAGCTTCTGTACTAAGTGCTATAAGGAAGGTGATCTTGTAAGCGAGGAAATCAGGGCTCAGAGCTGGAATGGCAGTCAATCATAGGCATGGATGGAGTACCAGGCGTGGCTGCAGCTCTGCCTCTGACTTCTCTGACACCAGGGGCTGTCCTCTAGCTTGCATGTGGTACTCCTTCCCTAAGTATTAATATTGTGGTTCCAAGTTGTTCCAGAAAAGGAAATAAATGGGGTGGGAGAGGACACTTAATATGGCAACGATTTCAATAGATAGGATGGTGGAGATGTAGTCACGGCAGGAGACTGGTAGGAGCTGTGAGCAGTCTGCACACTCTTTAGATGGCGCTGAGGTGAGCTGGCGGCTGAAGAGGAGCACAGGAAGGGTGGCTTTCAACTACTGCTCCCATTTTCTCTTCTTTACTCTCTGCAGGGAGGTCCTGGCCAGTGAAGCTATTCTCAACATTCCTGAGAAGGCCGACTGGAGGCAGTGTCAAACCAGTAAGGATGAGGAGGAAGCCCTGGCTCGCCGCTTCCGGAAAGACTTTGAACCCTTTGACTTCACTCTGGATGACTAGCCAAAGAGAAGGGCACACCACAGGTCACACTGATGGCACAAGAGATTGTTCCAACCTGTTCTACTGTCTCCCGTGGGGGCTGCCTCCCTGCCTCTTTTCAGTATATCCCATAGATCCACCTGCAGCAGGAGGCCCTTGATTGACTTTTATAAAGAGTCATTCTGGATGTAATGATATGTTAAAAGAACATCCGCTATGTACTTCTAAGAACAGCTCTGTTTCTTCACATCCTCACAAACTTTTAAACCCTGCAGATTGGGTATGGTAGCTCATGCTTCTTTTCTCAGAAATTGAGGGGTTATGGCAGGAGGATTGCTGTGAATTCAAGGCTAGTCTGGACTACATAGTGAGTTTCAGAACACTCTGGGCTATGGCGTGACACCCATATCACCTCTCCATCCTTGCTCTCACCCCCAAAATGTAAAAACAATGTCCTCTAAAGCTTGTAAATAATAAAAAGGGAACGCTTTTCTAAGGTTGACAAATGTCTTATGTTACTTATGGCCGCTGAAGTGAAATTATGTCTGTGATAGAGATCAGAGGTTTTGGTCTGGAACCAAGCCTGGACTTTGCTATTGCTTTCTTACAGCATCTTCTTCACATAAAAGAGTCCATTCTGTCTTTTAGATATTTAACTCTGGCATGCTAGGACATGTTCTAAGTTTCAGGAGCATAGCTAGCGAGTGCCCCTATGTGCTGCCCATTGGTACAGAGTTTAGAGTCTTAATTTTGAAAGGAAGTGGCAGATTAAGGACATAAGATGAGTTTAATTTGATTGTGTTGTTTTAGATGTTTAAAATACCTGAGTTACCCAGTGTGTCCAGATTGCCATTAGATGCTTCTAGAACTCACGTAGAACAGGATTGGTAATAGGGCTTTGAATGCATTTTCAGTATTTCATGTGTGTAAGATCCCCGAGTCATCTCATCATCTCACGGATGTGTCCAGAGTGCAGGTAGATAATTCTCAAACACATGCAGATCTAGGTTGGTGATTGGGCTCTGGCAATTATCAGGGTATGGACCAGATTGAGTTTACAAAATAAAAAAAAACTTACAAAATAAACTAACCTAGCGTTTTTCTACCTGGCCTCTTTGTTCCCCAAAGTAGGTACTCTGAGACTTACTATTTCATGAATAAATTCCTAGGCCAGAAGCTGTGGCTTGTTCCTCAGCTAGCTCCTAACTTACTCACCCATTTATCCTAAGTTCTGCCAAGTAGTTGGTTCTCTCTCCTTCAGCTTCAGGACCAATCTTTCCCACCTGACTATTTCTCAGAATTCTTCCATCCATTTGTACCTCCCCTGCACCCCGTGCCCCCAGCACACTTTTCTCTCTCTGCTGGCTGGATGTCCCACCTTCTAATCCTGCCTTAGCTCATTGGCTATAGGCTTTTTATTGACAGGTGGTCCTGCCATACACTGCACAAGAGATTCTATGCAAACACAGTTGGTCCCACCCTAAAGACGACTATGTTTTCAGGAAACTGGTCCAGTGAGCAGCACATGGAGAAGCAGCAGTGTGATCACTGGAGAATGCTGCATGCCAGAAGCCAGAAGCCAGGAACTGGTCTTTGTTGGGCACTTTGGGCGTAGACCACGAACACTTTTACTTAGTTCTCATAAAAATCTCTTGATCTCCATTTTGTTTTTGAACAACAAAAAAACTAAAAGTCTTGGAAACCTGAAGATTGTGGAACCTGGCATAAACCATTTTACAGTTAAAAAATTAAAAGGCCAGGCCTTTAATCTTAGCATTCTACAGGCAGATCAGTGAGTTTAAGGCCAACCTGGTCTACATACTGAGTTCCAAGTCGAACAGGGCTATATAAACACTGTTTCAAAAAAAGCAGAACAAAACAAAAAGCCCTCAAGAATAAAAAAGAAATCAATAAACCTTGAGTTGCATTTTTTAAAAATAGAATATTTTAAAAGTGAACTCACTGTTGAAACCAGCTGGATTAACCTAGTCACCATTATCTTGGCTGGAGTTTTCAGCATCTCTCTTGAGTACCAATTATGAAACCACGTCCCACCTGTGGAAATGGGACATACCTATCGCTTCTAGCTCTACACTGCACAGCAAATGAGGTTTCATCCTGTTACGTGACAGTCTCCTCTTCTCTGGAGATGCTCTCTCAAAGGCCTATTTCTATTATCTTCAAGTCTGATATTCCAATTCCAAGGATATGAAAATAACAGAAACCAGCTTACCACATATTGTGGAATTGCATGCTGACATCGAGAATTTGATTTTATGCTGACTCTTACACTTTTGAGTATTAGCATCCCTGGCTCCAGCCCAGTGGAGTGCTACAAGCCTGTAGTCCCAGTCTTGAAAAGAGGAGGACTAACAAGTTCTAAACCAGGCTGGACTCTATTTAGATCCTGTCTCAGAACAAGACACCTAGAGTTCAGGAAGTGGATAACCCACTTAAATGGCTAGGCGTGTTGACTTGCCCCGTGCAGCCCACCACGCAGAAGTATACCTCATTGGACCGGGAGCTCCCCCAAGCCTGTCTTTGTAGCCCTGTGGCGCACCTCAGAAACAATTCCAACTCAGAACCACTGCATTGGCAAGTCTGAAAGACCGAAGCAAGGCTGATAAGCGGTAAGGTCCATAGGGAAACTCACAAAGTTCGGAAGAAGAGTTTTCACTCTGGAATAACTTCGGGATTATAGGAAAGATTCTGATTTTAAAAGCTAATGAATTAACAGGGCGGTTAGCACAGCTTTCTTTCATATTTATGGTGACCTTAACCGGCGCCGACCGGCGAGTGAGGTAGGATTCGAGGGGCAGAGGGCAGGGCTCTCAAAAAGATGAAATGTGTACGAGGTAGGGACAATACGAAGTTCAGGGTTTGGAGAGAGATCTATTTTAAAATGAAAATACGTTGTATGAAACCCTCAAAGAACTGATTACAAATATCTATACAAAATAAATAAAATAAAACAAGAACCGCACGCACGATGGTACTCGCAGCTTGGAAGTTGCCCGGGGCACTAAGACCGCACAGTGCAAGCCGGTGGTTCCCGACCTATTCGTCTGCACCAATCCCAAGGTGCCCCGCGGAGCTCGGGGCGGGACTTCGCATGCGGAAACTAGCGGAAGTGACGCAATCTCGCGAGACGAAGGACTCGCTAGCCTCGGCGGCCCGGAACCGGCCTTGGACCGGTAGCGGTGCCTGAGGCGGCCTGCGCTCCCGCCCCATGGAGCGGCCCCCGGGGCTGCGGCCGGGCGCGGGCGGCCCCTGGGAGATGCGGGAGCGGCTTGGCACCGGCGGTTTCGGGAACGTCAGTCTGTACCAGCACCGGGTGAGGCGGGCGGCGGGCGGGAGCAGTGGCGCCGGCGCTGTCTGGGCGTCCCTGGAACCCCGGCTGTCAGTCAAGGTGGGAGGGGTGGTGGCCGAGACCCTGGGCAGTGAGCGAGTGCGGGGGATCGCCCGTGACCCAGGTGTGTCTGAGATCCCCGGGAAGTGAGTGACAGGCAGCTGTCGCAGCTGTGAGTGCAGATGAAGGGGAGAATGGCGAGTGCCGGTGCGTGCGTGCGAGCGTGCCTGCGAGTGTGTTTTGTGTATGTATGTTGTGTTTGTCTGCGTGTGCATGCTCACACTCCCTCGGGTGCTGTGTGATCCACTGGAGACTGTAGTAGACGAGGAACCTTACTGGTGTTCCAGAGTTGAACCTTTGGAAGCATTGACAGACTTTGGAATTGTAGCAATTTCAGGTAAAAACCAGGGTGAAGGTAAGGTGATGAAATTGATCCTTGCTTCAAAGCAAAGGAAATAGAGGGGTTTGTTCTGCAGAAGACAGCAAAGGTCAGGCTCAGGAAATTGGTTTTGAT
>NW_022196904.1:175310600-175323613 GCF_008632895.1 Mastomys coucha | reverse complement strand
ATAGTCACTTTTCTTACTTTAATGTGTTGTTGTTAATGTTAGGGATGGAACACAGGACCCTGCACATGCCAAGCAAATGGTCTACCATTGGGTTACATCCTCAGCCCTAGTTAAGCATGTTTGAGTCATGGGTCTTTTGATAAGTCAGTAAAACTTTATGCAATCTTTTCTCCAGAAAAATCATATCAATACAAGTCAGAGGATTTTTCTTTCCTGTAAGATGTAAGAAATAGATCTTGAGCATTAATTATTGTAGTATAGAATTTGTTGACTGTAAACTATTTAGAAGAATACACATACATCCTGGGTCTGTTTGAGAGTTAAGTCAGATGGTAACAGAGACTTTAGTAAGTACTAGGTAGGTACGGTAATTGTCCGATGATAGCTCTCCACTTTCATATTATCAAAACCCTCATTAATTAGACTTTTGCCAAATGAGCAGTAATATAAAAATGGTGTTTTGGAATATCTCATATGAAGAATTCGTTCTAATTAGAAAAACAATAACCCAAGTACAGACATCATGGTAATATCTTAGAATACTCACTGGTAGAAGTAGTTCCAGTGTTTCATACATACCTTTGAGGGCAAGAGGCAGGACATGAAATGATTTACTTGATTGCTGTATCGGCTGCTGATGGTGCCCAAAGCAACAGGAATAATATTTTCTACTTTGAGGGAGCTTTCCATTTCAAGAGAGATGGTCATAGGAACAAAGTACAGCTGTGCATAGTGGTATATGCTTGCAATCGTAGTACCATGGGTTCTGAAGCAAGAGGATTTTGAGTTTGAGTCCCGACTGGGTGGCCTTCATATTGTGCTCAAGGCCAGTGTCAGTTACATAAGAAGACCCTGTCTCAGAAATAAACATAAGTACAGTTTGATACCCTAGACACTGAAAGATGTCTTAGGGTTTTATTGCTGTGAAGAGACACCATGACCAAGGCAGCTTTTAAAAAGCAAAAAGTTTATTTGGGGCTGGTTTCAGAGATTAGTCCATTACATCATAGCGGCATACAGGCAGACGTGGAGCTAAGAGTTTGACATCTTGATCCACAGACAGCAGAAGGGGACTGTGTCCGATATTGGATGCAGCTTGAGATAGGAGACATTAAAGCCAACTCCCACAGTGACACACTTCTTCCAACAAGGCCACAAGCACTCCTGCAAGGCCATGTCTTTTAACAGTGCCACTTTCTGTGGGTCAAGCATTCACACACATCAGTCTATGGAGGCCAAACCTATTCAAACCATCACATCAGAGAACTTTGCCTAGGGGTGATTGAAAAACCTAGTTCCATGTAATCCATTAAAGAAAGAATATAGAAGCCAGGCATGGTGGGAACACCTGGGAGAGTGAGGCAGGAGGACTGCCTTCAGTTTAAAGCCACTGTGGGCCATAGAATGAGACCCTTTATTAAAAAAAAAAAAAAAAAAAGTATATGGACTAGAGATATAACTTAGTGACAGCCTACATGGCCAAGGCCCTAGGTTCTACCCTTGGTTCTACAGGGTAGTTCTGCACACTGAAAACAATCATGGGTAGAGTGGGGCTTGGGATTGCAGGAAATGCATCTACTAACTGAATACCGATAGAGGATTTATCTAAGTTTTGGGCAAATACTGTGCTCTTTGATGTAATGGACTTGAACTTGTACAAATTTTAGTATTCTCTACGGGTCCCAGAGGCTGTGATCTGCATATTGAGGAGCAACTCCAGTTTGTTCATATACATTGATAATGCTGCATCTATTAGTCCTTTTGCTTGGAGAATCATGATTCAAATTAGGAATACAATTTAAAAGCTCCAAAAAGTAAAGAAATTAATGTTTTCAAACTTTATTCCTGCCTCATTTTTCCAAATACCATGGACAAGTAGACTGATATTACTATACCTAATGTGTTAGTTACGGTTTTATTGCTATGAAGAGACAATGTGACCAAGGCAGCTCTTATAAAGGACAACACTTAATTGAGGCTGGCTTACAGTTTCAGAGGTTTAGTCAGTTATCACTTGGTGAGACATGGTGGCATGCAGGCAGGCGATGTGCTGGAGAAGGAGCTGTGAATTCTATATCTTGACCCAAAGACAGCACGGAGAGACTGTGTCCCACAGTGGCTGTAGCTTGAGCTCAGGAGACCTTAAAGCTTGCCCCTATAGTGACACACTTCTTCCAGCAAGGCCATACCTAATAAATTGTGCCACTCTCTATGGCCTAGCATTGAAACACATGAGTCTATGGGGATCTTCACACTTAGTCTCATTTAAAAACAAAAAAATCTTTGTTGTTGTTGTTGTTGTTGTTATTTGGCAACTATAAAGTCCCCCCAAAATGTTTTCTTTTAAAAGATTGAGTTTCTTGGAGTAGGTGAATGTTACGGTAAATATTTAAAATGACCCACCACCTCTCCAAGCTCCATCCAGCTACTCTTTCCCCGCCAACTCTCCGGTGGGGCTGGAGCTCCCTTTGCTGCCACGCCAGCCCCACGCACCAACAGTCCACCCTGTGTTCACCAGCACCCAGCAACCCAGCAGAAACAAAACTCTAGAAGCGTATAATTAACCAATCAGTTTTATATACCGATAAATTCTCAATTCACAAGATGCCAATACAATAATTTCAAAACCAATTGATGATAATAAAAGCTGCCTACCTAGATTAGACATATTTTCCCAATTATTCTAACCTTTATGATATCGTAACTACCTTTGGCTATTTAAAACCATGTGGGATCAGAATCTACTTCCTGCCTGTCCACCTCCATCTTGGCTTCCCCTTCCTGAGACACCCTATGTCTCTGCAACTCTTAGCTCTGTCTCCCTTTTCCCTCTCTAGTCACAGGCCTCCTGCTGCATTAATATTTTAATGTAATTAGACAGGGAAAATCCTGCCTCAGGTGAAATATAAACTAAGGAGTTGAAGGATCTCTTGTGATTATGACCTATATCAAATAGAAAATTTTCTGCCTCATTCATATTAGAATTTAGGGCCTATTATCTTTGTTGTGATAACACTTTATATAGGATGTAACTATTATCAGATACCTGTCTGTTTAAGACAAAACTGAAAGGTGTGAGCCTGGTGGTAAAGCTAACTTGTAGTCTCTCTTAGCCCCAAACTGTTTTACCTTTTAGCTTTCTTCCTCCTCCTGGTTCCTAGTTCAGACTGTTCCCTAAGCTAAGTTTTGCTCCCCGCTTCTCCTTTCCTTTGGCCCTGGGTACTGTTCTCACTAATCACACAGCTTTTACCACACCTTTGGCTTGCATCAGAGATGTCACATTTGTAAAGCTCTTTAGAGTTTTTAACATAGTATAGTCTCTTTTTGTTCTGACTGCATTGTTTGTGTTGCCGGGATATTATACCTGGCTGTCTCTTTCCTCTGATGTGCATGGGATAGTTTAATTTTCAGTTAGAATCAGTGACATTACTAGTTTCAGGCAAGAGGTCTTTGGCTTGATTATAGATGTGTGAACTGATGTACCGTGGATGATTTTCCATGTCATTTGAAATGTAAAGATTGGCATCTAGTTTTAGAGGGTTTTGTTTGGTTTTGTTATACAGTAGATCTGGTCATATGAAAATTATTTATTTTGTTTTGAGGCTAGGGAGCCCTGAATTATCTTCTTCATTCTGTGCTAGAGTTTAGGGCCCTAGCTTGTTGTTTTGACTTAACTTGAGAAAGGATTTGTTGGGGAAATGGAATTTTGATATGTTTCTATTAGTATGTTGGAGACAATATTCTAAAGTATTAAGTAGTATATCTAATCTTCTGAAGAGATCTATTGTAGGATCTGCCTCAGTCAGTTTTTCCTTATGTTCTATGGGGTATTTGACAGTCAGTTTCAAATCATTGGTATAATAGTATTATGGTTCATGTAACTAACATTGGCTAAAGAGAGCTGTGGATGGTAGTTTAGTTAAGCTAAAAAGAATATTATTTCCTTGGGTTGACTTTTTTTATTGTAAGTAAACCTGTAGAAGAACCTAATTTATTTATATTTTCTATTTTGACAGGAACTTGATCTCAAAATAGCAATTAAGTCTTGTCGCTTAGAGCTAAGTACCAAAAACAGAGAGCGATGGTGCCATGAAATCCAGATCATGAAAAAGTAAGTGTGTGCTATGACTTAGCTTCTTCAGTTCTACAGCTCAGACAGCTGGCAGGAGTCCACTTTTCTTAAGACCTCTTTGGGAATGTGATTTTGTCATTAAATATGTGTGTTTTATTTTAGACAATCTGTCACATTATGGGTAAGGAAGTTATAGTTTATATTAGCTAGATAACACTCTCGACCTGGCTCTTTAAATGTTTCTTTTGAATATTGGGCAACTTTGTGACATATATACAAATTTCTTTTTGTACTTAACTTTTATTAAATAATGTATCCATTGTTTTATAGATAGTTATCCCAAAATTTTATAGCTCAAAACTGAATACTTAGTATCTGTAGTTTGTGATTGAGTTAACTGTGGTTCCAGCTCAGGGCCTCTCCTGAGACATCGCCTTGACTTGACCAAGGCTAGAGTATTAACTTCCAGGCACACTCATGTGGCTGCTGGCCAGAGGCAACCGTCTTCAGTAAGGGCGCTTCTCTGTAGGGAAATGCACACAGTTTAATAGCATGACAACAAGCTTCCCCAGAACAATGCTCTGAACGAGAAGAGCAAGGGAAAAGCTGACATATCTCTTAAAAAGTCCCTTAGAAGTTGGATTTCATTTCCCACTGCGTTCTGTTAGAAATGAGTCACTAAGAAGAGGGCATGTGCTTAAGGAGAAGAGAATTGAGGTTTTGAAAGGACAGTGGGTAATTTTAACTTTAATAGTGTCCTTCCACCAGTAATACTCTTGCCAGATTATTTTTGTAGTTGTCAGCACACCTCTGTTTTAGGCATTGCCTTGCTTTGTAGCTAAGAGAGAAGCAGCACAGTCACACGGCTGGTGCTGGAATTGAAATGAGCATTTTCTGACTTGAGTTTTGGGTTCAACTCACTTTATTTTGACTTTCAAGCTTGACAAAGTGGCAGAGTCACCAGGAAAACCAAATAATGTTAATTTTCAGATCCTGTACTCAGCACTAGTTTCTTTAGCTCCTGGGACTGGAGACGCTGTATTGTTTTAGGGCTCTATTGCATTGTGATGAGGAGCTCAGAGATTAAGATTGTTATGTTAAAACCCAACCAACCAACCTAGAAGAAATGGGGCTGAAGAAAGAGATAAGCTGTTAAGAGCACTTATTCCTCTTGTACAAGACCCAGGTTGATTTTCAGTTTCTAGTTCCCAGATAGTAGCTTATATATACCCATCTGTAACTCAATTTCCAGGGGATCCAGTGCTCTTTTCTAACATTAAAAAAAAAAATTAAGAACTGTTGAAGTCAGTAAATAATGTGATTCATAATTATTGAAACAAACTTATTTGTATTTAAATTTTAAACTGGAAGGAAATCTGTTCAGATTTTTAGTATTCCTCAGGGTCATATTTAAGTCTTCATTGACAACCTACTTGCCACATGATCTTACGTTACCTAACCAATTTGTGCTTTGGTTTTCTCATGAATGATACCATTAACAAATATTAAGATTATTGTGGGGGGCTGGAGAGATAGCTCAGCGGTTAAGAGCACTGACTGCTTTTTCAGAGGTCCTGAGTTCAAATCCTAGCAACCACATGGTGGCTCACAACCATCCGTAACAACATCTGACACCTTTTTCTGGAGTATCTTAAGACAGCTACAGTGTACTTACAAATAATAAATAAACAAATCTTACAAAAAAAGATTATTGTGACAGGTGATTTAGATGATATATGTAAGGAGCATATTGCTTGGCACACAGAAATGTAATAGTAACAGTGATGGTATTTTTCTTATAAATTCATTTGTTTTATAAATCAGACAATTCAGAAATTAATAGCCTTTTAGCTAAGATTAACTGCAGTACAGTCAAAATTTAGAGTTTTATAAATAAAACCAATCTTATCTCACTAGTTATTTAATCCAGTCCCTCTTCATTGGAAAACACTTTTTTATTGTAATGTTTTTTTCCTTGTTAGGTTGAACCATGCAAATGTTGTAAAGGCCTGTGATGTTCCTGAGGAATTGAATTTTTTAATTAACGATGTGCCTCTTCTAGCAATGGAGTACTGTTCTGGAGGGGACCTCCGGAAGGTAGTGTGGATGTTTTGAGATACTGAGATAGTAAATCACAAACTTTAGCAGTTTCTGAGTCTTATATGATACAGTCATTGAGAATAAGGATAGACATTGTAATCCTGCCACCGGTTCTGTAAATACACTTTTATTGGAACACAGCGTGTTTATGGCTGCTTATGAACAGCTATAGATTTGAGTAGTGGAACAGAGATTATATGACTTCCATAGCTTGAAGTACTTAATATTTGACTCTACAGAAAATATTTGTTAACTTTTGTCTTAATGATTTCTATTGCTGTGATAAAGAACACAAACAAAAGCAACCTGGGAAAATAAAAGTTGGTATGTGTCAGTACATATAAAAGTTGATATGTGATCACAGTCCATCCTTGAGGCAAAAAAGCAAGGCAGGAACCAAAGTGGCAGCCATGAAGGAACACTGCTTATTGGCTTGTTCTTCATAGCCTGTTATGCCTGCTTGCTTATACAGTCCAGAACTGCGACCTGTCTGGGGTGGCATTTCCTACAGTGGGCTGGGCCCTGCTACATCAACTGCTCATCAAGAAAATGTCCTGCAGACTTGTCTACTGGCCAGGCTGGTTCAGTCATTGCCTCAAATGAGGTTTCTTCTAGCTTGTGCCAAGTTGGCAAAAACCTACTTACTATAGACATCCTAGGTGTGTTTATGTTTGGGGTTTGTTTGTTTCTTTGAGACAGGGTTTCACTGTGGACCCCCTGGTTGGCCTAAAACTCACTCTGTAGACCAGGCTTGCCTTGAGATCTGTCTGCTTCTACCTGAGTGCTGGGATTAAAGGCATGTGCCACCATGCTTGGCCTAGAACATGCTTTTTTTTTTTTTTTTTTTTTTTTTTTTTTAATTGTTTCCATGCTGGTCATTTTAAATAAAAGTATCAACATTTGTGGGGCTTATTAAAACATTGTCTTTTGTATTATAATCATTCTTTCTATTTGATTTTAAATATATGTCTTTGTCAACATTTTCAATTTCAAATGCTATTGCCCTTGTCTTTACTATTACTACTATTTCTTCTTCTTCTTCTTCTTCTTCTTCTTCTTCTTCTTCTTCTTCTTCTTCTTCTTCTTCTTCTTCTTCTTCCTATTATTATTATTATTATTATTTAATATTTTTCTTTTTTCTACACTTATCTTCTTATGATCTTCCTTATTAAAATGTATTCAACTTCAGTATGGATTTCGTGATTGTTTTTTACCCTTATATCTCTTGTCATTGTTACAATTTTTGAAACAGACTTTCAGGGTAGCCCATACTAGCCTTGAGCTTATGGTCCTGTTTCATCTTCCCATGTGCTGGCCTTATAGACACCACTATGCTCAGTCCTTATAATTTCTTTATTATTACTTGAATATTCTCTGACACTATAGTGATTGATGATTTTGCTGTTGCTACTAGGCAATAGTAGACTTTTTTTTCTTTTTTCTTTAGCTACTCAACAAACCAGAAAATTGTTGTGGACTTAAAGAAAGCCAGATACTTTCTTTACTGAGTGACATAGGTATGTAACTAATATTAAAATATCATTGCAATTTAATGCCCTTTTGGTCCACAGAAACTTCTGTATACTACTTAGAAGTGAAAGAGAACTGTTTATATACTTTACAAAGCTTATGGATTTTTATCATCTCTAAAATATTAGAAATATCCGTTTCTTACGATGCTAATGAAAACTAGTACATTTTGGCATTTGTTTCTATATGAGGAGGTTTTGTTTGTTGTTTAGTTTTGGCTATGTATCGTTGTCTAATAGATGTTACAATGATAACAAAAGTAGTATGAAACAGTATTCATTTCGTCCCCTCTCCTATTCCCCCCAACGCTGATATAGTAGTTTTGTTTATAGAGGAATTATATTTTTAGGAGGATAGGTCCTCAAGTTACCTTGAGATGAATTACTACTGAAAAAAAAAATCCCTAAAATAACCATGATCTAGACCTTTAGAGAAACCTCAAAAACCAAAAACTAATTTCCCTATGTGTTTTGGTGTTGCTTCGGGCAGTAAAGTCTAGTTTAAGAATGTGACTTAGGGGTTACAGGCATTTCCTCAAAAATTGATCATTCCATTTGCTTTTAATATTGACTCCAATAAATTAAATGAGTATATATTATAATTTTTCAGTGTTTATTTGATGTTATTGAACTTCTGGTGAAGAAAATCTGAACTACTCTAATGATAATGCAACTGTGATAGATTATATAAATGTGGGAGGGTGTGGGGGTGTTGTGGTGTGTGTGGTACATGGGAGTGATTGTTGGTGCACATTCACAGGAGCATGCATCTGGAGGCAAGGACAGGATAACTTGATTGCTTTGAGACAGGCTCTCTGACTCAGCTCCTGAGATTTGCCTCTCCCCACTTTTAACCCTGCTGGGGTTATTGTTACACAAAGTCATACTTGACTTTTTTATGTGGGTGGTGGGGGTTTGAACTCAGGTCCTCATGCTCTCATAGCATTCGCTTTTATCCACTGAGCCATCTCCATAATGACTCTGGGCATAAATTTTGCATCAGTGTAGATCTATACAAAATGTGAGCTAAAAACTGAGAAACAACTGTGTTGCTCATCTCTGGACTAGACATTGTAGCACACACCTATTATCCTAACATTGGGAAACAGAGGTAGAAGGATCTCTGTGAGATCAAGACCAGCAGGCTAGCCAAGGCTATATAGTGAGACCCTGTCTAAAGAAAGCTGAGTAAGCTGGAACATGCCTACAATCTCAGCACTTGGGAAGTAGAACAAGAGGATTAAGAATTAGAAGTGATCCTCAGCTACATAGGGATTCCATGACAGACAAAGCACAGGAGACTCTGTCTCAAAACACTAGCAAGAGAAAAAAAATGTGATACGATTTTTTAAACAGTTTTTTCTGTTACTTCACAATACACTTGAAATTTTATTTAGGATCTGGGATCCGATATTTGCATGAAAACAAAATTATACATCGAGATCTAAAACCTGAAAATATAGTTCTTCAAGATGTTGGTGGGAAGGTAGGTGAAACCTGGAGAATGTTCATGCTTATTGTTATAATCTCCCTGATACATTAAGTCCTTAGGAACTCTAGTGCCCTTACTAATTATATACACGTAGTACTTTATAATTTTTCTCTTGCAGTCTTCACTGAATTAAACTGTAGAGCTTTTTAATTCTACATTTATTTATTGTTATTGTTGTTGTTCTAGATATATTGTTGTTGTTACTGTTGTTATTTTATGTGTATGTGTACCACATACGGTGCTTGTGGAGGACATAAGAGGAGGGCATCAGAGTCCGTGGGTCTAGAATTACAGATGGCTGTGAGCCATTATGTAAGTGATTGGAGTCAAACTCAAGTTCTCTACAAGAGCAGCAGGTGCTTGTAACTGCTTGGCTAACTGTCTAGCCCCTGAACTGTAGTTTTGTGAATACATTTTTTTTCTTCTCTATGGAACAGTGGCTCTTTAGAGAAACAACTTGGTTGCTCATCTCTGGACTAGGAATGTTGACCTAATTGTGTAGGAAACTGCCAGAGATTAAATAACTTGATCAAGGTTATATGGTTAGCCAGACATACTACCTGACATCTGTGATAACAGCTTTTGGGAGGTTGAGGCAGGAGGCTTGGTGTAGGTTTGATGCCAACTTGGGTTACAGTGTGAGACCCTGTCTCAAAAATTAGCAACAGAAAGATTACACGTCTAAGTAGTGGCCAGGCTGTCAGACTTAACACTGTCGTCTCAGAGCCCAGGGGCTTTACCATCCTCTCTCCAGTTTGTAAAAACATTGGTATCTTTTTTTTTTCTTTTTAATTATAATTACTTTATTTTGTGTACATGCGTGCATGCATGTGCTGTAGCTTGTATTCAGGTAACAGGACAACCTGCAGGAGTTAGTTTTCCTCCTCTCATGTGGAACCTGGGATTCAAACTCAGGTCCTCAGACTTGGTGTCAGGCGCCTCTGTCAGCCGAGCCCTCTCAGTAGTTCACCTTTTTACTTTTTGCTATGCTTAGACCCTTATATATGCAATGGGAGCAATGTGTCACTAAACTACACCCCCAGCCTACCTTCCCTTTACAGATATTTCAACAAGTTAATACATAATATGTCTTATTATTCACAGATAATACATAAAATAATTGATTTGGGTTATGCCAAAGATGTTGATCAAGGAAGTCTCTGTACATCTTTTGTGGGAACATTGCAGTATTTGGTGAGACAATATTTCTTTGATTTGATTATTTAAAATTCTCCTTGTTATTTCTTAAGTAGTTCAAAACAATAGTAGCTCTTTTCTTTCAATGTTGGCACTTAAAGCAATTTCTATTTTAAGGCCCCAGAGCTCTTTGAAAATAAGCCGTACACAGCCACTGTGGATTATTGGAGCTTTGGGACCATGGTGTTTGAATGTATTGCTGGATATAGGCCTTTTTTACATCATCTGCAGCCATTTACCTGGTAAGAAATGATGAGAACTTTGGCATAATTAATGGTAATGGAAAAATTTTGGTTGTTTTTCTATTTCTTTCTATAGTGGTGAAATTATCTTTTAACTCAGAATTGAATGAGATTACATGATGAGAAACCTAGAGAGTATTTGTGAGAATCAGGTTGTCAACTAATGTATCTGGTTTGTATAGGCATGAGAAGATTAAAAAGAAAGATCCAAAGTGTATATTTGCATGTGAAGAGATGACTGGAGAAGTTCGGTTTAGTAGCCATTTACCTCAGCCAAACAGCCTTTGTAGGTAAGTGGAAGATGAGACAAGTTTTGAGGGTGGTTGTCTGTGTTATTCAGTAGACCTTTTCATGAGGGTAAGAGCCTTGTCTGTCTGTCACATGAGGTGCATGCTGGGCTGGTGGAGGAGAGTGTTTAGTGTGACTGAGAAACTGAACTTTAAGTAAGTAGTAAATATAAATAGCACTGTGATTGGTGATTATCCTGTTGAATAACACAGATGTGGAACTGAGAGTATTGCCAATCAACGGGTTACCTTAGAAGCTGTGAAAGCCCAAGGAATAAGGAATTAAATGGCTTCCCTGCAGATGATATGTTGGACTCATTTTTGGAATTGCCAGTCACAGAGTGATGCAGGGAGTGTGGCTGTTTTTTATGGAAGAAATTTTGTTTCTTGTCATTACATGAATTATTTGAAAGTAAGAGATAAACTGGTACTAATAAGTCATGGCAAGACAGTGGACAACCTGTAAAGTTGTCCATTTAGTTGGAACATAATGAGATTCACACAGTTTTTATTAATTTTTCAGTTTAATAGTAGAGCCAATGGAAAGCTGGCTACAATTGATGCTGAATTGGGATCCACAGCAGAGAGGAGGACCTATTGATCTTACTTTGAAGCAGCCAAAATGTTTTGTATTAATGGATCACATTCTCAATTTAAAGGTCAGTTTTAATGGGCTGCATTTTAGAATACCTGCATTGACTTTAACAAGTTGAAAATGAATAAATTTGTTTTAGCTATCTTTTCGTGGTATCCATTTAAAAGTGAATATTGTGTCCTTAAAGTGGATAATTTATTTCTTTAGCCAGGTTTTTCAGGTGTGTAAAAGTAACTTTTATTCACCAGGTATAATTATTGTCTTGGAGGCTTACTGCTGAAAAACTCTCCCTTTCTAGCTGTTTCTGAACTCTGGCTTGCTGGTTGAACTTAAATGTTCTGGCCCAAAGTCTTCTCTAAGTTGACTGATTCAAACTGGCTTCTTTTTGCTTCTGACTAAATTGCTCTGCTTGGTCTCAAAGTAGCTCTGGCAATCTGTTCTAATCTTCTGGCTTCTTATTCTCTGCCTCACTCTGTCTTCACCTGCAACCTATCTTTGTAGAACTGCCTAAGTAAAACTGCTTCCTCTTGCTCTCTCTCCCTCTCTTTTCTGTTTTCGTAAGACTTGGACATATCCTGTCTCTGTCTCATTCTGTCAGATCTTTCTCTGATTCATCACTTTGTCTGGCACTATATTAGATCTCACTTTCCAACATGACTGCTTCCATCTACAAACTAACTTTACCTACATTATTAGGGATTAAAGGTGTATGTATTAGGGGCATGTCTGTATTCCAGCTAGCTCATACTGGAATCCAGAGTAGGTCTGCATTCCAGCTGGAACACACAGACCTAGAAGGTCTTTGGATGTGATCTCTTGTCAGAGCAGCCATGCTACTGGGTTAAACTTCCTCTCACAGGTGTCTTTGGGATTTCCTCTTGTGACATTGATTGGTGCCATTACCACTTCATTTCTTTAGATTTAATTGTACTGGGTTTGGCTTGGTGAGGAAGGCTCCCACTTTGCTCGTATCTGTATTTTGTGATACAACTTGCAGTCAATGCAACATGAACTGCTTCTTCTGAGAAAGACTTTTTATTTCTGTGTTCAAGAAACTAACACATTTTCCTTTTGCTTGGCAAGTTACGTTTAAACTGATCTGCTTGTAACCAGCACATGACTCGAACCTGCCTCTCTTAACTTCTCCCTCCTCAGTTAGGACCGTCTTGTCACCCACTGGCTGCTCATAACAGCCAGTCCTGTGTCTATATTTATGCCTTGGCACATGCTATGCTTCTGCCCAGGATGATCTATACTCTGCACAGTTCACCTATGTTGATTGGTATATCTTCAGCTACTTTTTCCTTACGTGGTCTCTGTCACACAATTGGTCATTTAATATTCTCTATGTTTTCTAAGTATTTCTCACCTTTTATTTGCAACTTTTTATTTAGATTTTCTTCCTCAATGCTATTGTTATTTTTTGTTTTATTATTTATTTATATAATATATTCATATATTTATATGTATTTTTATATTTCTATTTTATATATTATATA
>NW_022196904.1:175297348-175310508 GCF_008632895.1 Mastomys coucha | reverse complement strand
ATATATTATATATTATATCAAAAATATAAATATATGTTAAAATAAATTAAATAATTTATACAACAAATAAATATTTATAATGATTTACTGATTAATTTGTTTCATTAATAGTTGTATATGCTGGAATTCAGTACTGAAAGGGATATATCAAGTTTTCAGTACATACTTATTGCTGTGAATGAGAGGTATAGATAGTTCTGTTATTACCATATGCCTGGAAAAACTTCGTTTGCAATCATTTATTACTGACTATATAGCAGAACTTCTTAAACATTTTTTACATTTTATCTGAGGAATTTTTTCCTGGCTAGAAAATACAGGTATCTATAGCACATATGAAATCAAACATTTACTCATAAGGAATTTTATTTTAAAATGTTTCTTTGATATGCATATATAATTTTACCTTTTATTAAATGTAGAAAAATATACATATTAATGAAATGGATGTGCTTATTTATTTTCATGTAAAGAGTCTTGGCTGAGTATTTGATACTACAGGAGAGAACATCATTTTTAGAACAGCTGTTCTTAGAATTGATTGAGGCCTTGATTTTATTATGGTTATTACTGAGAATGCTTCCTCATATAAGTGTTCAGTGCAAAGTGACAGACGTATATTGGGGAACATCATAGAAATTGGAAATCCTGTCCTAATCCCAAGCCAAAATTCATTTAATAATTTTTTTAAAAAATTTAACAATCAAGTTTATAGTAAGTATAATCTAAACATAATAATTTGATACTAACTTGATGAAGAATAATGGTAGGAAAATATTAAAAATCTTTGTTGTCTCTAATTAAACCATTATGCTTTTATAAGAACAGAAGATTATATATACAGTAAAAGATGCTGCAGTCCATAGGATGCAGTCATCTAAGATCTCAGTTTAGATATTCCAAGAAGCAGTCATTGGCTTCATGTCAAGGGATGGCAGGCACAGTGTAAACTGCACATGTTATGTTCAGAAGCAAGGCTCCAGTGACACCACACAGTGGGACACTAATGGGTACTGCTGCAAATGCTGTGAAGTGATTTTGTATTAAGTTGTTGTACATTCAGAAACGCACATTTATGGTACCACATTCTTTGTGGCCTGGACATTCAGTTTTGTGCTTCTGTATATGGGGTCATGACCCACAGTTTAAGGAGCTGAGACCAATAGTCAGGCTTTAAAATCAGATTGAGAACTCATAAATGTGTAAAGTTCAATCTTGACATCAACTCAAAGCAGGATTTTGAGGGCATATTGTTACTATTCTTACCTGACACTGAAAAGATCTGCCTTCTGTGTTTGTTTTTCTAGATCATTTCTCTATGTAGCCCTGGCAGTCCTGGAGGTGACTGTAGACCAGGATAGCTTGAACTCAAGAGATCCACTTGCCTTTGCCTCTCTAGTGCTGTGATTAAAGGCCTGCACCACCATGCCTAGCCTGATACTGGCTTCTCAATTAGGTTCTCTTGTACTGTGCCAAAGAAAAATCATTCCTTGGGGTGTAAGCAGTGCAGAGCTTGGTTAGCCTCTTATTTCTGTGTTGTCTTTAAAAATATTTAGTTATACATACTTGTTCTTCCCCACCACCCAACTAACACTAATCAAAGCATCACCCCTGCTTTTTAAAATAGTTATTTTTAGGTTTACATTTTTTTGTCTTTGTTTCTAGTTTTATTTTGTTTTTTTTTTTTTTTTTTTTTTTTTTTTTTTTTTTTTTTTTTTTTTTTTTTTTTTTGTTTGTTTGTTTGAGAGAGGGTTTCTCTGTAGCCCTGGCTGTCCTGGACTTGCTTTGTAGAGCAGGCTGGCTACAAACTCAGAGCTGCCTGCCCCTTGAATGCTGGGACTAAAGGTGTGCACCACCACACCCAGCTGACTTATTTTATTTTATTTATATGAGTGTTTTGCTATGTCTGCAACATCTGCATGGTGCCTGGTGCTCATCATCTTCCCTTCTCTGAAGGGGTCTGTGAGCCTTTGCTGTAGAGTATGGAGAAGGTATCTCATGTTATTTGTGGGTCATAAAGCTCCAGTTTACAGCACCACTATTGTCCTGTCAGTGAATCTTAGCAAATATTTACCTTCTTAATTTATTGTAAGTAAATTGATACCTTTCTCGAAGCATCAATCTTAAGAGGCTGACAGAGGCAGTCAGATCTCCGAGTTCAAAGTCAGTCTGGTCTGCAGGTCTACATAGCACATTCCAGGCCCTCTGTCTGCCTTTGCCTTCTGGGTGCCAGAATTAAAGGGGTGTGCTATCATGCCTGGCATAAAATTTTTCCTTTTATTCTTTTTACCCCCTTTGTAACCCTAATGTAACTATGTCCTGAGTCCCTCTTTTCTTTCGTTACTTTTTAATCACCCTGAGTGAGGTAACCCAGTCACAAAAAAACACACATGGTATTACTCACTGATAGATGGATATTAGGAAAAACTCACAGACCATATGAAGCTCAAGAAGAAGGAAGATGAAAGTGGATGCTTCAGCCCTACTTAGAAAGGTGAACAGAATAATCAAGGAAGATAGAGGGTAGGAGAGACTTGGGAGGGAGAGAGGAGGGGGAAGGGAAAAGAGGGGAGCAAATCAGGTATGGAAGGAGATGGGGTGATGTACAGAGGGTCAGGAAATTGAACAGAGGTGTGTAGCAGTGGGGGAATGGGGAGCTGGGGGTAGCCACCTGAAAGTCCCAGATGCCAGGAAAGCAAGAGGCTCCCAGGACCCAGTGGGGGTGACATTAGCTGAAATACTTTCATTCTTAGACAGTCTCTTCAAACATATATATCTTTTTTTTCTATTACCATTAATTATTCCAAAATTCTGATCTATTTCTCTCACTGCCTTTAAGTGAGACTGTTTCCTTGTCCAGCCTTGGACCCTTAGGCAGATTACCATCCCAGGACTTGGTTGCTTTAGGAGGAGAACACTACTTTTTCCTGTTGAAAGAGAAACCCATCTCTTGTATTAGATGATTGTTGACTGAGGCAACATGAAGTAGTTCAGAGTTCAGGTCCAAGCTCTACCACTCATCCATTGTGGGAGAAGCCTTTGCTAAAGGGAGATCAGAGGCTCTAAGTATAGGGATGTTGTGTGAAATCTCTTTACTCTGTAGGTTTCATTTATGAGATACTTTATAAAGGGAGTATTTCCTTCTAGGTCTGAGACAATATTTCTTGAAGTAAGTTTTTTAAACTAAAATTTTTATTTATTTATTTATTTTTTGTGCATCCCTAGAACTTTGAAATGTTATTTCATACAAGTAATATTTGGCTGGGCATGATGGTACATGCCTTTGATCCCAGCACAGGGAGGCAGAGGCAGGCGGATTTCTGAGTTTGATGCCAGCCTGGTTTACAGAGTGGGTTCCAGTACAGCCAGGTCTACATGGAGAAACCGTTTATCAGTAAATCAAAATGCACCACCACCACCCCCACCAAAAAAAAACTAACCAGCCAGTCAAACAAACAAAACCACCAAAGCCACAACCTTAGATTGTTGTTTAGAAAAACAAACCTGAGCCTGGCTCCTGGAAAGTGTCATTGTAAGAGAAGGATGAGCCTCATCCAGTACCGAAGCAATTCCTGTGCTTACATTCTCCCCTCTGGTATCTTTCACAGAATCGTTTATGTGATAAATGGTCAATAAACATGTTTTCTTATTTTTACAGATAGTACACATCCTAAATATGACTTCTGCAAAAATCATTTCTTTTCTGTTACCATGTGATGAAAGTCTTCATTCACTACAGTCTCGAATTGAGCGTGAAACAGGAATAAATACAGGTTCTCAAGAGCTTCTGTCAGAGACAGGGATTTCTCTGGACCCTCGGAAACCAGCCGCTCAGTGTGTTCTAGAAGGAGTTGTAAGTTCTGTGGAAGCGGGGGTGGGGGGTGGGTAAGGGTCTTGTTTAGAGCCCAGAAAGACCTCTAACTTCCAATCTTCCTGCTCCTGAAACTGAAGTCACAGACCTGAGCTACCTGCATAGGGCTATTTTGATTTTTTAGTTGACTAGTGTTTGTATTTATTTATGGATGATAATATAGTTATTCAGTACATGTGCATACTGTGCAATGATTAAACTCTAAGAGAAACAATTTCATTCCCTTGGCTATTTCTGTGTGTTGGAACTTGCAAACTCTTCCTTTACTTACATTAAAATATATAACTTTTACATAGACTGTAGTTTTCCTTATGTCCTATAGAAACTGAGGATAAAAATGTGATACACACACATACAGCTAGGTGTTGTGGTACAAATCTTTGATTCTCAGCATTGGGTAGGTAGATCCTGTGAGTCAAAGCCAGTCTGGTCTGCATAGTAGGTTGGAGGCTAGCCAGGGCTATGTGGAGAGACCGTGTCTCAAAAAACGTTTCTTATAACTTTTATTTTGTTTCTTATATTATAGATGTATATATAATATACCCATCTCAATTGTAACTCATAGACTTTATAAAAAATAAATTTAAATTAGTATAAAAATATTTCTATTCCTCATGTCCATTACCTCTTAGATTTCCATTCTACCCATTCCATTAATCTACTTTCTGCCTCTGTAGATTTGCATGCCTGTATGTGTGTGGGTATGTCTTTGTGTGGGTATATACGTTTATGAGAGTCTACATGTACATATGTCCTATGAAGGACAAAGGTCAGCCTTAGTGCCATTCCTCAACAACCATTAGGCTCTCATATTGGCTGCAACTTATTGATAAGGCTAAGCTGGTAGAACCACCATACCCAACTTTTTTTTAAACCGTGAGTTCTGGGGAATCATACTCTGGTCTCCATGCTTGTATAACATTACTTATGTAACTAGCATTATATTTTGAGCTTTATCAGTGGTAAAGTATGTGTAAGCATTTTATTCCACACCTGTTTGCCTTTTTGAAAAACAGTCTGGGCCAGGTGGTGGTGGTGTATGCCTTTAATCCCAGCTCTTGGGAGGCAGAGGCAGGCGGATTTCTGAGTTCAAGGCTAGCCTGGTCTACAGAGTGAGTTCCAGGACAGCCAGGGCTACACAGAGAAACACTGTCGGGGGGGGGGGGGGGGGAGGGATTGAGTTTTCAAGAATCTTTAAATTTTGATTTGTTTCTTTTTTAGAGGGGCTGTGATAGCTACATGGTTTATTTGTTTGACAAAAGTAAGACTGTATATGAAGGACCATTTGCATCCAGAAGTTTATCTGATTGTGTAAATTATATTGGTAAGTAGAGTCCAGTTAGTGGCTGAACTTTAATCTTGAAATTACATAATTAGTAGATATGATCTTTTTATGTTTTTGTTTAGTATCAGTATCTGAGGTTTCTATATGTGGTTGAAAATGGAGCTAATGTAGTTTGGGAAATATGAAGGTAGATTTAAATCACCATAGCTCCTTCATGTAGAAGACCTCCCTTCCTGAGGCTAGGGCTCTATAGAGAGGAGAGTGAAAGTCACTAGTAAGCTCACTCTTTAATTGTTCCTTCATTATATGTTCAGATCTTCACACACACAGCCTATCCTGTGAAGCTGAGCTGCTGGTTCAGGAAATAATAGCTATATTTCAGAACCAGAAAAAAAAAACTGATGGACTATAGAGGAAATGGGACTTGATTTAAAGCTTGAAAGAAGTAAAGAATTTGGATTAGTAGAGAGAGAAGGTGTATTCTTGACTGGAAAGAAGCAAGGTTAAAATTAAAATATACAGGAATAATCTCCAGTTCCTTGAGAGAAGCAGTTATGTCAGTCATACAGCCCTTAGAGCTAGTTAGGCACCAAGTTCGTTTTAGCATCTATGGGATTAATATTTGGAAAGGAACTGACAAAGAATGAAATATAATGTCCTTGGAAGTAGCTCACCTCCCTTAATACCATCGTACTTACAGTACAAGACAGCAAAATTCAGCTGCCAATTGTACAGCTGCGGAAAGTGTGGGCTGAAGCAGTGCACTATGTCTCTGGGCTAAAAGAAGACTACAGCAGGCTCTTTCAGGGACAAAGAGCAGCAATGTAAGTGGGTTGTTTTTAAGCATAAGGCCATGTGTATCATGTACTCAAGAGTTACTCTTGCCAGGTTTCACTGAGCAGGATTATGTACAAGGCTATAACATTGATCGTTAAATTTTTTTAAAAAAACATAATATGTCTGTGTGCGTGTGAATGGGTGTACATGTGGAAGCCAGAGGTTGATGTACTAAGCTGAGATACTTGTGTGTGCAAGGCAAGCACTCTGCCCACTGAGCTGTCACCCTGACAGTATTCTAAGCAGACTTGAGAGATTTCTCATCAGTAGTGTAAAGTCACTCAGCTGCCATGACTTGGAAGTAGTCGTTGCTGAGAGATCTCAGCTGAAGCAGATTGTTTGTCACAGACAGCACAGGCAGGAAATAGGCCAGCTACTTCTCAGGAATTGATAATAGAAATTTAGGTTTTGGCGTTTGGATACTGTATGTTTGTAAATTGTTATTCGGTGTTTCTGAATGTTGATCCTTTTGTTTTGTTTTGCTATGGCTTAGGTTAAGTCTTCTTAGATATAATGCTAACTTGACAAAAATGAAGAATACTTTGATCTCAGCATCTCAGCAACTCAAAGCTAAATTGGAGTTTTTTCGAAAAAGCATTCAGCTTGACTTGGAGAGATATAGTGAGCAGATGACTTATGGGATATGTAAGTGTCCGGCTGTAATGTATTTGTAAGGAATGTCTAGTCTCTCAAAACCATCTGCTCTATTGTTGACACATAGCCAGTTATTTAAATTCACAACAGAACAATACACAGGATAACTTAAGCCATCAAACTGTTTTTATTTTGAGGGTTAACTCATTTAATCCCTTAATTGAGCAACTAATTTCATATTATAGTAAAATTATTTAACTCTAGAGAAGATGAGTAATACAGATGAGACTTAAGACTGTGAATTTTAAAAGTCTTATCCTAAAAAGGGCATAGAGAATCTATACTGAGATGACTTCTTAGCAAATATTGTACTAAAATGTGTGCTTCCCCCAATTGGAGTATTGAAATCAAAATCCTTAAGATAATGGTAGGAACTCTGGGAAATGAACCTTCATGGATGCATCATTTCCTTTAACAAAAGTCTGAGAGAGATTCCCTTGCCCTTTCTGCCATGAGAGAACACAAAAGGCAGCCATCTATAAGCCAAATCTTCTCAGATTCCAATACTGTGAGAAATAAATTTCCATGGTATATTTGCCACCTAGAGTACATTTGCATTTGTTTTCTAGTTTTGTTCTAACAGTTTAGCAGCTCAAATGGAATAACACATCCAGGGGAATCTTAAATTAACTTGTTTTTCTGTTTAAAACATGTATGTATTTACATACATACATACATTCACATATACATACATACAAACGATTTCCAAGGTCATGCTTTTTTCTAACCCATTTGCTGTGGAGTTCTAGCTACTGTTTTCTTATTGTACACAGTCTTCTGACTTAACCTTATCTTCCCTCAGATGTGTTAAGGATTTATAAAGAATTAAAATTCAAATAAACTGAATTTGTGGATGTCATGAAACATCTCTTTTTTAAGGAAGTGTGTTCTGTTTATAGTTATATCTGACAAAAGTATGGATATCTCAGAATATCCAGTTAGTGAACATGTTTCTCCTCCAGTGCTATTTCTTTGTTTGCATATTATAGGCATTCTTATGAATGACAAAACATAATTATTTCATTAAAGCATCTTTGACTTGTCATAGGCATACTGTGCAACTATTAAACATACTAGTTAACATAGTGAAGTAGATCTTGTTGTGCTGAGATAACATGTCAGTAGAATATTTGACAGTGACTGTCTTGTTACTTTTCTCTTGTAGTGAACAAGGCAACTTATAAAAAAAAAGCATTTAATTGGGGGTTGTTTACAGAGGATAAGTCCATGACCAGCATGGTGACTGGCAGGCAGGCAGGCATGGCTCCAGATCATAGCTGAGTGCTTTCATCTGATTCACAAGCAGAAGCCAGAGAGAGCAAGACTGGGCCTACCTAGCATGGGCTTTTGAAACCTCACAGTCCACTTCCACTGACATTATTTTCCAACAAGGCCACACCTCTTAATTATTTCTAAACAGCTCACCAACTGGGAACCAATCATTCAAATATATGAGCCTATGGAGGTCATTCTCACGAAGCCACTACAGTGATAATTAAATTGTGGGGAAAAGATGCTTAGATTAGATTGTCTTCCTTACTTGTAGAGAATAGAGAATATATCTTGTAAGAATCACGTTAGTGAGAACACTTGGAGTAAAGGGGATAGTCTTTTCTTTTTATATTTTTTCTGGTTTATTTATTTTTACAGTACAGGGAATTGAACCTAGACCCTTGTGTTGTTTTTGATGCAAGGTTTTATTATGTAGCCCTGGGTGGCCTGGAGCTGACTACATAGACCATGCTGGCCTTGATCTCCCAGAGATCTGATTGCTTCTGCCTCCCATTCTGGATTTAAAACATGCGCAGCCAAACTCAAAGCCTCGTGTACACTAGGCAGCTCTTCTACTACTAAACTACATTCCTAGCCAACATTTAACTTTTCTGAAACATGTTTATGTATTGCTTTAAGATAAGTTTTTTTGGGGGGTGGGTGGGAATATACACTATTCTCCTAGAACTTACATAACAGCTCTGTGGCTTCAAACAACAGAGACGTAAACGCTCAGAATTTCAAGGCTAAAATCTAGAATCAAGGTGCTAGCAGTGCCATGATTCCTCCGAAACTTGAAAGAAAGATTGCTTTCTAACTCCCTAGGATTACTAGCGGTGCTTACTGTTCTTTGGCTTATCACCTCAGTTGTCGTCTGGTATTCTCCTTTGTTTCTGTATATCCCTCCTCCCCGAGGCTGTTCTCTCTAAGGATGCTGGAAAAGAGGCACACTGTTGGGGGGGCCTCGCCCAGTCCATTGTGTGTACATACATAGGTGATTAACTTTATAAACTGACCTATTTCCAGTGAGGTTTCCTTCTAAGGTATTGGGCCTTAGGAGTATAGGATGCCTGTTTGGGAAGGACTTTCAACCCATTTGTATCTTTGATGTTGATAGATACAGCCAGGCTAATATTTAAAGATATAATTATTTAAGGGGAAGCCAATTTAGACTTGATTTTTTTCCCCTTATTTCTTTTTTTAGCTTCAGAAAAAATGCTGAAAGCGTGGAAAGAAATGGAAGAAAAAGCCATTCACTATTCTGAGGTAAAATCATCGAACTCACTCTGTGTATTTCATGACTCCATTAGAAATTATCTTTGATTTTGACATATAAAAAGTATTTATCTTTTCATTTCTGAAATTTAGACAAATTTCTTATATATGCTTTGAAAAGAGAATGGAAGATTATCATGGGCTATAAAACTAAAGACATTAGTAGCTTCATTAAACTCCTGTTTCCATTTTATTTGTGTGTGTGTGTGTGTGTGTGTGTGTGTGTGTGCGTGTGTATTAGGGACACAGTCTTTTCTAATAGGTTTGTGAACATTAAATAGAAGTCAGTAATGACTTGTGTCTTTAGTAATTTTTCTTACTGGTTTAAGTAAGATGGCTTCACATCTAGCTTAAATGGGAGAGTTCTATGTATACCTGTTGTCTTCTCATAATTAACAATAGTACCTTAGAGTTATAGATGCTTCCCTGGGTGGTATATTCCTTTCTTCTCCTGTATGGCTTGTGCTGTTGCCTCCCTTGGTGCCAGTTCATACTTACATTGAGATGTGAGAAGCGCAGTTGGTATTGTGGGGCTGATATTGCAAAAAATACCAGTGGTTTCAGTGGCCACTTGGTTTGTCTTCTGAATGGCACTTCTGTTATTCTGCTTCTCTAGAGGCCAAAGCAAATGCTAGTCATAGTTGACTGTGGTTAGAAGGGAGACATAGGAGTGTGGGTTTTTTTATTTATTTATTTATTTATTTTTGAGACAAAGTCTCACTGTATAGCCCTAGCTGGTCTGGAATTCACTATGTAGACCAAGCTGGCTTTGACTCACAGAGATACATTTGCCTCTGCCTCCTGAGTGCTGGGATTAAAGGTGTCACCATTGCACTTAGCATAAGGTTTTTATATGAAAGACTGTCAAAAGCATAATAAAGCCCCTCCATGGCTGAGGGGCTATTAGCAGTTATGGCTGCTGGTAGAAGGAGAGTCAGTTTTCTTTAAGGAGGTGGTCCCTAGTACTTTGATTATGTCCTGTTGTATGGCCTCACATTCATTAGTATATGGTCATCACATTTGGATGCTGTGGCTTATTTTAAAAAAAAAAAAAAAAAAAGATAAGAAGTTGGGAGGAGCAAAAGGGGAACTGGAGGAGCAGATCTGAGAGGAGTAGGGGGAGTGGGGAGTACATATCAACATACAGTATATGTACCTAGGAATTTCTCAAAAATTTAGTAAATTATTCTTATCATCATTATTATCATTATTATTACTTAAATAGCTTTAACCAGACTAATGTGCTTTGTACTGTAATCCCAGCACTTAGGGAAAGTAAAACAGGAGAATTATAGATTCAAGAATAGTCTAGGCTATGTAATACCACTGTCTCATTAAATAAGCACACAATTAGCTTTAACAAAATGACCTTGTTGTAGTAAAATAATCTGTTCTACTGCTACAACAGCTCATGCTCTACCTCTAAGACCTGAGCCTTGTTGTATATGGTAGTAAGCCTGTCATTTTCTTGGTTTGTGTCATATTTTAGGTTGGTGTCATTGGATACCTTGAGGATCAAATTATGTCTTTGCACACTGAAATCATGGAGCTACAGAAGAGCCCCTATGGAAGACGCCAGGGAGACTTGATGGAATCTCTGTAAGAATGTGTCTGTGCTATTGGACTTCATTCTATCATTTTTTGTTTTGTCCTCCCTACTTATATCTGGGTTTTTCTTCCCTCTAATATATTCCTATAATACAATTGTCTTAAGAACATGCGTTTCTTTTGTTGGGAAGAGGTTGGGATCTCTACACTATGTATGTAGAGATCAAAGGACAGCCTCGTGGGTGATACTTCTCCCATCTACCATGGTGGGCCCAAGAACTGAACTTAGATTGGAAGCTTGGTTGCAAGCGCTTTTACCTTCTGAGCCGTGTCTCCAGCCCTTAGAATATCTTAAAAGGAAGCTATGATTTCCCCATTTACTTCCCTTTTGGTCTAAGGTATGATCTCCTAACTCCTCTGTTGAAGTTAATTTCCTAAATGTCTAGACTAGAAACTTCAGATCTTCTCTCTGATCACAAGCCATGATTTTTCCCCTGTGTCTCTGGTGCATTGGGTATTATATTTGTGGTGGAAGAGCAGAGCAGATCTGAAGCATGTAAAAACTTTATGTTTTGGAAACTAGGCAGATATCAAAGCACTTGCTGCTCAAGCTTGAGGACCTGAGTTTGAATTCTCCAGAACCCACATGTAAGGCTGGGTGTGGTCTCAGGTCTGCAACCCTTGTGCTTCTACAGCAAGGGGCACACAGACTGGAGAGTCGCAGGAAGCTTGCAGGCCAGCTAGCTTTGCACAGGCAGCAGCACACAACAGAGACCTGACTCAAGTAGCCGGCAAGGACTGACACTCAAGGTTATCTTCTGACCTTCTCACATGGAATATGGAGGTGGGCACTACACACAGAGACACCCACACGCAGAGATACCCGCACACACAGACACAGTTGGGTTTTGGTATTTTTTTTTAAAGCTCCAAGAATGCTCTGTAAAATATTCTTTGATGATCTGTACTTGCTAAAAAAATTGGATCTTGTCCTAATAACCAACATTATTCAAGTCATGTATTATTAATCATTAAGTTTCTTCCACATACAGACAGGTTTTTGTTTTTCTCTTTTGTAGGGAGCAGCGTGCCATTGATCTCTACAAACAGCTAAAGCACAGACCTACTGGTAAGACACTTCAATCACAGTATTTAAAGGAGTTTTAGGGAATACCCTAACTGAACAAAGTGGGTGGAGTTTAATGTTTTTTAACTTAATAGTAAGATCCTGCTTTGGGATTCTTTATGCAACATTTGTGTTATAATAGCTTTAAATTTATAAAAACTTAAAAGATTAGAAGGGGAAAGTAATAAGTATATTGAAGTAGAAAAGTTTTTTTTTAAGTTTTATTGCAATATGATGAGAAAAGTTACATGATTTCAATTTATCTGAATTTGTTAACATTTAAAAACACATTTTAAGTAAATAGAATTAAATCACATTCTTGTTTTCCTTTTGTACCCCAACTCCTTCCAGAGACCCCCCCTTCAATACCTACAATATCTTTTTGTGTCATATTCTTTAAAATTTATAAAATATTATAACAATATAAATGAGTATTATAAAAGTTGTTTGGTATAAAACAACAATCAATTTAACAGTCTTATGTAGATGCTTGTTTACAGCAATACTGAAAATACAAACATTTTTCTCAATATACATTTTAAATAACTCCAAACATATTAACTGTATATTTCAAAATAATACATCACTACTAATATTTCTTAAATTAACATAAACATATAAAGTGTTTTTGTTTGTTTTGTATTTAATAGAGCTTAAAATCTTGGCTCTTACTGTGGTAACACAAGAAACATCAAGCAAAGCATTCAGTCTCACTCTTTGTTGTTCTCTTACAAGCCACCTCACAGTTTAATTGTCTACATTTCTTTTGGGTATATAAATACTTTTAAAATATGTAAGCTGTTCTGAAAACCATAGTATAGTGTAAAAATATGAAATAAACAATACTACTAATAGAGAGGCAGAATAGGAGAAGCAAGATCTCAAGACCATTATGTTGTACACAGCAAGACACTCTCACGAACAAACAAGCTGAAAGTATATATGGATTGTATAATATTTGACCTATTTCTCCAATTATCAAATTAGAGAGAACATTGGATGACAATCAACAAATTTCTAATTCCTCATGTTTTTGGATTTCAATCGATTAGGATATGTTGGTAATATTAATTTTCATATTCAGATATTAAGAAAAAGTAATTGTTGCTTCCTATTGTTTTTGTTGTAAGAGGTGGAACTAGGTTTGTGTGGATTTGTTGAAAGATTACTTTCTTGCTTCTTCTAGAGTGTAGATTTACTCCTTATGTTGATGTTTTCCATTACCCTTTGTAGGGCTGAATTTGTGGAAAGATACTGTGTAAATTTTGTTTTGTCATGGAATATCTTGTTTT
>NW_022196904.1:175296780-175297122 GCF_008632895.1 Mastomys coucha | reverse complement strand
TGTTGAAGATATTTACTGGCCCATTACCTTGGGAGTCTTCACTCTCTTGTATACCTATTATCCTTAGGCTTGGTCTTCTCATTGTGTCCTGGATTTCCTGGGTGTTCTGGGTTAGGAGCTTTTTACTTTTTGCATTTTCTTTGACTGTTGTGCGTAGGCAGCCGCTTGGATACAGCCGCTTGGACGATAAAATCCAAGATGGTGCAAGTTCCCGATACACTGTAGCAATAGACTATTCTACTGTGCATGCGCCCCTCCCGAGCAGGTGTATGCTAATGAGAGTTTGCCAGGGAACCAATCCAGGAGGACTTGGCAGCTCAAGCTTGGGTATATAAGGGGCTG
>NW_022196904.1:175248994-175296770 GCF_008632895.1 Mastomys coucha | reverse complement strand
AAGAAGAAGAAGAAGAAGAAGAAGAAGAAGAAGAAGAAGAAGAAGCAGCAGCAGCAGAAGCAGAAGCAGAAGCAGAAGCAGCAGCAGCAGCAACATCAAGAAGAGCCAAGAAGAGCTGTGCCATCAAGAAGAGCTGTGACACTTAAGAACCTAGGAGAGCTGTAATACCTAGGTACCTTAAAGAGCTGTAACACCTGGGTACCTAGGAGAGCTGTAACACCAAAAAGAAAATTTCCTGAGTAAACCGCGAGAGAAGTCTAAGTGTGTTCGTCGTTATTGCTGCCATCCGGGCAGCAAGGCGCTGTACAGTTGAGTCAATGTTTTCTAACTTCTGCCCCTGAGATTCTCTCTTCTATCTCTTGTATTCTGTTGGTGATGCTTGCATCTGTGACTCCTGATTTCTTTCCTAGGTTTTGTATCTCCAGGGTTGTCTCTCTTTCTAATTTCTTTATTGTTTCTATTTCCATTTTTAGATTCTGGATGGTTTTGCTCATTTCCTTCACCTGTTTGAGTGTGTTTTCCTATATTCTTTAAGGAATTTTTGTGTTTCCTCTTGAAGGGCTTCTAGCTGTTTACCTGTGTTCTCCTGTATTTCTTTGAGGGTATTATTTTTGTCTTTTTTAAAGTCCTGTATCATCACCATGAGAAGTGATTTTATATCTGAATCTTGCTTTTCCAATGTGATGGTGTGTCCAGGACTTGCTGTGGTGGGAGTATTGGGTTCTGATGATGCCAAGAAACTTTGGTTTGTGTTGCTTGTATTCTTACACTTGCCCCGCATCATCTGTTTATCTCTAGTGCTACCTACCCTTGCTAAATCTGACTGGAGCCTGTCCTTCCTGTGATCCTGGTTGGGTCAGAACTCATCAGAGTCAAGCTATCTCTGTGATCCTGTGATTCTGGGATCCTGTGACCCTGGGCTTGTTAGAGCACCTGGGAGTGGAGCTTCCTCTGGGTGTTGTGGGACTGGCTGAGGACCTTGCACCCAGGGTCTGCTCAGGGCACCAGCCCAGACAGACAGGAAGAAACCCAAGCCACTGGGCTAGTGGAGTTCCTGTGTGCCTGGTCCCGCTGGTCCCATTACTCCCGGTGTTGGGACAGATTATGTCCTCTTCATCTCTGATCCTGGGCATGTTAGAGCCGAAGTAGAAAAGTTTTATAAGTGAAGTGAAAAGAAAGTAGAGGAGAAAAAAACAAGGAAAAAAGGGCTCTTGACAACTATACCTAGCCTTGTCACTTAGCTTTTTGATGTATAACTGTCATTGAACTATACTTCAATGTCTTAGAATTTATAGTTAATTTAAAATTTTTTAAAATCCGTGTTAATTTAAATGGTGGTGTATTTTTTCATGGGGTGATGTGAACAGTCCATTTACCCCAGAGCATACACCAGTAACAGACAAGTCATGACTTTGTCCTGGTGGTGTTTGGCAAATCTGAATTTCATCAGGATTACTTAGAGGTGCTTCAGGGGCTACACTTCTGAAGAAAATTTCTCCTCTTTCTGTCTCTCTGCAAGAGAGAACCTCTTTTAGGTCCTTGGAGAGGGTAAGGCAGACAGTTAATGGACCTTGCCTTACCTATATCATGGCTTCTGAGAGCTCACAAAGGCAACAGCAATGCCACACTTCAAGGACAGTGTTCTACAACAAATGGAGAAATTTCATAGACCACTTGCAGCTTTTTAAGAGTCTTTAAGGAACTTCCTGTTTGGAAATTGATGTGTTTTGCAAAGGAGAGTTTATAAGCTACTAACTGAAGTCGTTTATAGATCACTCATACAGTGACAGCACAGAGATGGTGAAGATCATTGTGCACACCGTGCAGAGTCAGGACCGTGTTCTTAAGGAGCTGTTTGGTCACCTGAGGTAGAAAAATTGCTTTATTTCCTCCTAAATGCCATATTTATGTTCCTTAAAAATTATAATACTCCTCTTTGGTAAATAATAATTGTCAGTGTCTTACAAAACATGGTGATATGTAAGCCCTGAACATAAGCATTACTTTTTATTTCATTTATATGCATGGGTGTTTTGCCTGCATGTTTGCCCCATGTGTGTGAGGCCAGAAAGGGGCATAAGACCTCCTGGACCTGGAGTTACAGATGGGTGTGACTGGGTGCTGGGAATTGAACCCAGGTCCTCAAGAAGTACAGCCAGTGCTCTTAACCTCTGAGCTCTCTGTCTAGCTCCTACATTCACTGCTTTTGAGATCATCCATTAAATAACGTGCAGGTTGTGCTTTACTTCCTCTGGGTTTGGGCATATGTTATACAGTCTTGAGAGATGTGACAAGTACCTGACACTGACTCAATCTTTCCAGCAAGTTGTTGGGCTGCAAGCAGAAGATTATTGATCTGCTCCCCCAGGTGGAAGTGGCTCTCAGTAACATCAAAGAAGCTGACAATACTGTCATGTTTATGCAGGGAAAAAGGCAGAAAGAAATTTGGCACCTGCTTAAAATTGCCTGTGTAAGTAATTATTAGTGAATGTAATACTGAGTTACTGTTATTTTCTGCCATGGAGGGTTTTTATTGCTTTAAGGTATGTCCTTTGAATATTTATACTTTACATTGGGTCCGCATGTTCCTTATTCAGTATCCAAGTAAATATAGAGTTAGGATGTTTGTATTATTATTCTCCTTTCCAGTCCTGCTGCTGCTGCTGCTGCTGGTGGTCATGGTCATGGTGGTGGTGATATATGTGTGGTTTTATTTGTTTCTTTTGAGACAAAAGACAAAAGCTCTCTCTAGCCTAAACTGAAAGCTAAACTACCTCACATCAATTTTCCTGCCTCCCAGTTGGTATGATTAGAAATGTGAGCCACCATACCCAGCTCAGTCCCCCTTTACAGCTTTCCCTACCCTGGATCACTATGGTTGCCCAACCCAGCTTGTAGTAAATGCATCTGACTTGTTAATAAGTTAACCCTTGTTCAGATGTTCTCTTCCTCCAAACAAAAACTGGATTAGAGGTATTAGATTCATTCAGTTTTAGTCTACGAAGTTAGGTACACTCAGTTTTAGTCAGTGAAGAAAAGGGGCCAGAGATTACGGTATAGTTAGTAGAGGTGAGAATAGTTTTGTTCACAAACAGTCCAGTTTTTAAATAAGTAATAATTGAATTATGAATATTAAGAGTATGGTTTTTTTTTTTAAAAAAATGGTATGAATCAAGAGGTGCTTGCCTGCAATTTATTGTGTGTGTGTATGTGTTTTTTTCCTTCAGACACAGAGTTCTGCCCGCTCTCTTGTAGGATCCAGTCTAGAAGGCACAGTAACCCCTCCAGTCTCAGCATGGCTGCCCCCTACATTAGCAGACCGTGACCATCCTCTGACATGTGTGGTAACTGCTCAAGATGGGTGGGTTTACTTTGTAATAGGCAGTTGTGTTTCAGGGAAAGGGTAGGACAGAGGCAGCAAGCATGGTGGTGAATAGTGCCTTCAGACCAGGGCTCAGTTTTGACTATCTTTTTTTAATAGTGCTGAGTAATTTTTATTTATTTATTTATTTTTTAGTGTTCATATATTTTCAGTTTAAAATGAGAATGTCGTATAGAATTACTGTGAAAATTCACTTGAACAATATATGTAAATGCTTGGGAAATAAATTTCAGTAAGTGTTACAAAGAAGTGTTAGCTCTATCCAAGCCCTAAGCCATTTCTGTTCCCGTGTATCAATTTCCTTTACCCAAATTGTACTCCTTCCCTAACCACTTACCTTTACAAGAAACTGTTTTTTGTGGTTTGTAGTTTTGGTACTCAAATTCTCTTTTAATACAGTAGTGAGGTCTGTTTCTTAAATTAAAATTTTTCAGTGCTTTAAGTCATTTTGCAAATAAGAATTCAGATTTGCAGCCCTGCATTTTGTCTTTAGTTCCTACTCTTCTGCTAAAAGCTGAATGACTGTCCGTCTCTGTTATTTTCTCAGCATAAGGTGTTCCATGGTCAAGAGGCTCTTTGCTAGTTTGTGTACTGTCGCTTTTCTCACAGCTCATGGAGACCTCCACAGCACCAAGCACCTCCTGGGAGTCTGCCTATAATTAGTTTTGCAGACATGCACTCATGTTACATGGCTGCTCAGGAGGTCACGCAGTGACATACTCTGTACTGCTTTAAGAGAGAACAAGCACATGGCAGGAAGGCAAGCTGATACCAGGTATTTCCTTGTTTAAAGAAAGCAAGTTCCAGGGTAGATCTCGGGGTCACTAAATATGTGTCCCAATATGAATACATAAACAAGTATAGTGGCGGTTGTGATTTTATAGACTTCAGAAAATTCACTGTTAGAACTGAAGGAAGTAAAATTTAGTACATCTTAATCCTTTGTTTTCATTATAGGCATTTAGGCGTGGTAGGGATGCTAATCTCAATTATCAGCTCTATAGGTAACTTCCAATTTGAGCTTGTAGTTGTTTCCATTAACATATCTTTATAAGAAAATACATTTCCTAATAAATGAAAGCTGATCTTAATTATAATGTACCTATGGTTTTTAATTACCAAGAATTAGGAAGTTGTTAGCATGAAATTTTCTGAATCAGTACTTAGTTTTAAGCTAACAGTGGCTGTTAGCCATGGCCTACAGTATTATAAAGAAGGGATTGAGGGTGGTGAAGGATGATGGTAGAGGACATATGGAAGAGGAAGCATGAAGTGAGAAGCCAGAAACAAGGCCACCTTCACATACAAAAACCTGGGATACTTGTGGTTCATGGTTTTGTCTGCTGTTGTCATCGGTTGGCTTGCTTGTTTTCATTGCTACTGTATGTGGTTTCAAACCAGTTTTTCTTTTCTGGATCTCTGGAGACCAGACTGCACTTTGAATCTCTCCCCTATGTGTGTGAAGTGAGCATGCTGGTGTTTTACTGTCTGTAAAAGAAAAAGAAAACAATCCAGAAACAAACAAACAAAAATATATTCTATTTGTCTATACCAAGGGACCTTCTCCTAATCAGGTCCTTCGTCAGCAGGCGGGTGGGAGGTTGCTACAGTGCACCCATTTCAAAAGACAGTCTTCCTAGAGTAGACAGGTGCAGTGGCTCACAGGGAGGGGGATGCTGTCTCTGAAGGGAGGGATAAAGAAACTGAAGACAGCAGCAGCCAGCTTTGCTGGGGTGCTTGGGTTGCAGAAAGTGGTCATCCTGACTTAGAAGATCAGAAAGTAGGCAGTACTCAGGGGCTTCTTTGCTGAGCTTGAAATGGTTTTGTTCTTTCATCTATCAGAGAGACGTTAGCACAAATGATAGAAGAAAATCTGAACTGTCTTGGCCATTTAAGTACTATTATTCGTGAAGCAAGTGAGGACCAGAGCAGTAGTATGATGGTAAGTTTTGTGTGAAGATGGGAGTATAGTTGAGTTACGATGGATACAAAAGGTTCATTTTCTGTGTTGGCCATGTCTGGCTTTTGGGTTGTGTGTGTGTGTAGTACATATATTGGGATAAACACACACACACACGTACACACACACGTACATATTTGAATAGAACTCAGAGGAAGGAACATTTGAGAAATATTTTGAACCTCAAATTGCCATCTTTTCATTATGCAGGAATGTTTATCCTGGTTTCTGTTACTGTGATAAATTAGCCTTACAAAAAGCAACTTAGGGGAGAAGGGTTTATTAATTATAGGCTACCATTATGGAGAAGTCAAGGCACGAACTTGAAATAGGTAGATGTAACAGCTACAGTCAGGAGCATAGAGAAATAAACGTCTGCATTCCTGGTAGTGCTCATCTTTTTGCATATTTATATAGTACAGGGCTTAGCCCTTAGCACGGTACTGCCAACTTTTAGGCTCGGTGTTTGCACATCAGTTAATGAAATCAGGCTGTCCTTGGGCATCTCCTCCCAGGTGATTTTAGGTTATCACGGACTCTGCAGAATTAACTATCCTGCATGTAGTAGCATCATGGCATCAGTGAGCATCATAGTAGCGCCTACAGTCAGATGAAACTTTCTTCACAGTGTGAATGCATGTACCCTTTGCTTCAGCAATACATTCTTTCAGTAAGATGATAGCTTTACTCTATCATTCCTGTATTTGATGCATATAAGATTGATTAAGCTAGTAATTAATAAAAATGGTTGTATCATGATTTAGTTGCTTTGAACTATTGATTTGTTAAAACTGGGAGAAGCTACTCTAAAATCTTAACAAATTCACTGCATTTAGATTCGATACAACTTTTTGTGTCTTTCCACTTAAGAATATTCTCCTCAGATTTTTTATAACTTTAAAATATTTTTGAGATTCCCAAAAGATAAAATTAGCTAAATTCCAACTCTAACTTCTGTAGTTTTTAACTTTTTGAATTTTGATTATAAAATGTCCAAACATTAAAAAACAGTTTTAAAAAATGAACTCTACATTTGGATAACTGCTAATTGTGACTTTGCTTGCCCGCTTTTAGAGTCTTGACTGGAGTTGGTTAGCAGAATGACTCACCGTTTTGCTCACTGCCCCGGAGCCTAGGAAGCTGTCCCAGCACTTACCCCAAAGTTGTCATTACTTGCTGAAGCCATTCTTCACATAACAGTCCATGGAGGAGATGGCTGTGATCAGAAACTACGAATGACTTTACAAGCACAGGAGCTTGGTGTTTTGTTTGTTTTAATAATTGTGATCTCCGAACAGATAGGATTTTATAACAAATTAGTGAAATTAATTATTCTTTGTATCACCGCAACTAATTAGGGAGATCACTAGTGACCTGCTTATCTTATAAAATTGGAAAAATACTACTAGTTTAGGTGATGAAAAATTTCAATAATCTTCTAAAGGTCTAAATTTTAGACATAAGGCCCAACATGGTATTAGTATACAGAGATGAAAAGTTCATCCAATGTTCATTTTAAGTAAAGTTTATCTATGGAGTTTCTATGGAAGAGACTGCTCACAAGTAAAATTGCTCTTCCTGAAGACTAAGCCCTGCCTCCTCATGTTGCTCTCAGCAAGTGCTCTTCTTGGCATCACATGGAGTTAGATGAACCTCATCTTTAATCACACATTTAATAGAGTCCTTTTCTTATGTAAGGGACTGGACATATGTGCCTTTGATATCAGCTGACCATAATGAGTTGTATTGTGTGCTATATGTATATGTATTTAAGGTGTACATTTAATAATATCAAAGAGAAGATGCCTGTTAATTTATAATGTATTTGAAGGTTGTATTGTTTTTGCATTTGTAAAAATGGGTCACTTGTTTAAACAATCTTTTATGTCTTGTCATACAAGTTTCAAAAGGTCTGCATTCCTTTATCTGTAATTATAGTCTCAAAATCCAAGAAGTTCTGAAAACAAGGTTTTCATAAGCTTGATAATAAAATTCATTTGCTTCTGGATCTATTCTGATCGGACACTGGATCTACTTATCCCATTTAGTGTGAATATTCATTTATTTTGCTGCATAAATATATGTGTTTGATTATTGGGATGTGCTGCCACAGACTCTTTTGAGGGTTGATGTAGTATGGTGTATGCACTGAATTACCTTTCTAAAATCTTTCTCATTCTGAAACATCTAGACTTAAGGGTTTCAGATAAAAGATTGTGGATCTCTGCCTTATGTTAAATAATTTAGAAGATGTTATTTTGTTTTTAAAAAAATGTGAAATGCTTTTATATTCTAGTTTTTCACTTTGCATATTAAATGATTTTAAAATTATTTTTCATTCTCTCCTCATTTGAGTACCATAGGCTAATATGGTTTGAGAAAATGTGAAAGGTCATGTGATAGGTTAGGAACACAAATAAATTTGTGTGAGCACACATGTGTGTGAAAGCCAGAGGACAAGTGTGGATATAATCTTCAGGAATATTGCCCTACTTTTTGGGAGTCTGTCAGTGGCCTGGAGCTTATAGATTACGGTAGGTTGGATGACTGTGAGTCACAGGGTCTTCTTGTCTTTGCCTGCCCACTTTTGCCACTACAGGTGCCTGCCACCATGCCTGCCATTTTACATGGATTCTTTTTGTTTGTTTGTTTGTTTGTTTGTTTTTTGTTTTGTTTTTTTGTTTTGTTTTCTTTTTTTTTTTTTTTTTTGAGACAGGGTTTCTGTGTAGCCCTGGCTGTCCTGGAACTCACTCTGTAGACCAGGCTGGCCTTGAACTAAGAAGTCCGCCTGCCTCTGCCTCCCAAGTGCTGGGATTAAAGGCATGCACCACACCACCACTATTTTACATGGATTCTGAGGAACCAAACTCAGATCCTCCTGCCTGCAAATCATATACTTTACTCATGGAGCCATTTCCCCAGTCGTATACTTCCTTCTGGAGTTGTACAGACTTATTGGGCAGTGTTAAGGAACTTCCTTACTGTAATGTTTTTACCTAAGAGGGACTAGTACTACTCTCCAAATGTCTAAATGTCTAAATCATTAGGACCTTATCATTTACACTGATTATGTAGCCCTCCCATCCCATCTTATTATGCTGCCATTCTCCTCACATCCGAATCTGAGTTGTCTTTTATCTTTGGGTTTGGTTTTTAGACAAGGTCTCACTATTAACCCAGCCTAGTCCAAACTTGCTATCTCTCTTCAATCTCCACAAAGTTTTAGCTACAGGTATATAGCATACATGGCTGTCAGGTACATGACTACCTTCTGTCTTGTACATCATCGGGTGTCAAGGTTTCTTCACAGATGGTAATTCCATCCCTGTCAGAAAAAATCGAGAATCCCTGTCTCGATTCATTAGCTCTAGAGTCTAGAGGCTCGATATAATAAACATTTATTGGGTACTACTTGATCAGAAGATATTAACCTACATGCAAAGGTCAGAAGAACTTTTGGGTTTATTTCTGTTGTTTTAAAACAAGATCTCACTAGATAGCCTGGAACTCCCTATGTAGACCAGGCTAGCTTCAAACTTTAGTAATACCCCTTCCTCTGCCTCCCAGGAGTGTGCCACCTCACCTGGCTGACTTGAAAGTTAATACTGGCAATTCAGTAGTAGAGTCTTAATGTATAAGTATTTTTTTCCCCAAGAATCATGCACTTTTTAACTATCACAGTCATCGGCATAAGGATTTGCCATATTTGGAGGTCCATTTTGATGGGTCACAAGTGGAGTGATGTTAGGACCTTCTAATCTACATGATTTAGACAGGTGATATGAGGCAGAACATAGTATAAGATCACCCCAAACCTGCTTCTGAAGAATTAGTAGACCGCTCTTATTTTTTTTCAGTAGCAACTTTCAGAATTGAAATCATAAGTTATCAACTGTATACACTTTATTCTATAGGCAACATTACAAGGAGCAAAGAATAAATTTGGAAAGCACAGGTACTAGACTCAAAGCAAGTTTGTGCCCCTCAACTTTCCCATTGAGCCCAGCATGCTACTGGGTGAGAGCTCTACTGCTGATCTCTATCTGCAGCTTCTTTTTCTTTTTTTGTTTTGTTTCTGAGACAGGCTGGCCTGACACTCTTACTCCTCCTGCCTCCACTTCCCAGCTGGGATGTTGTGCTACCACGACCTGCTTTTTTTGGCAGGGGTAGGGGACCAGAGGAGATGAAAATAGCTAAACTGTAATATTACTGGTCCACAACAGACAAGGTGCCATACATTCCTAGGTAATAAAAATCAAATGCATCACACAGGTTAGTACAATATTGAAGGGGTGTAGCTAGATTTGCTCTTACAAAGCCCTGAATTGATTCTCTTGACTGTCGTTTTCTTTGATGTTAGCATCATAACCTTGAGTCTGCTGTTTATCTGTTTCCCAGTTTCCTGTCTGTCTTCACTCTCAGATGCAAAGCCCCTAAAGCACTGCATCCTGGTATTTTCCTGCACAGAAGTTTGGTAATCCTTCCAATCTTGTTACCCTTTTCCAGGTATCCTTGCCCTTAGTGAATTAGAATGCCCTGATTTCCCATGTGCTCCTCTATCTCTAAACCTACCCTTTCTGTTTTGTAATACATGCACATGATGTGGGTTTATCCCCTAAACCTTTTATGATTATTAATTATTGTATGTGTTGGTGTGTGATACGGAGCATGGGCCTTTATGTGTGGAGATCAGAGGACAACTTGTGAAGTCGGTTCTCTGCTTTTCTGTTTGGGATCTAGGGTGAAAATGAAGTCATCAGGACGTCCACAAATGCCTCTAACCACTGAGCCATCTCACCGGGTCCACGTGGTATAGAATACAGTGGTATAGAATACAGTGAAAAAAGGTTAAGAGCATTGGCTGCACTTCCAGAGGACCCTGGTTCGATTCCCAGCACTGATGTGGCAGTTCACAACAGTCTTTAACTCCAGTTCCACGGGATTTGATACCCTCTTGTGACTGCTGAGGGACATGTAGTGACATACATGCAGGCACAACATCCATAAATGAAGTCTCTGTCTTCTTGCCATCCATTTCCTCTATCTGCAGAAAAAACGGATCCCAGACTTCGTAAATCTGGGAATCCTGCTAAGCCTAGTCTGCCATACAACACCTTTCAACCTTGTCGGCATTATGGAAAACCAAGCGTTCACTCTTCGTTTTCGGCCTCCTGACAAGACAGTCCCGACCTCCACATTCATCATATGTCTATCATTCTGAGCCTGTTTCTGGGTGGCTTTCAGAAAGCACGCTGGTGTAGCGTTCTGGCACAAAGTAAATATTCCCCCCAAGTCTGAATGGTTAACACTGCTTGAATAGCTTCCTCTTCTGAACTCAAACCCCTGATTCTGATTCCTTGAGACTGGTCGGTAGTTTCCCTAGTGCAGGGTGTGTACCTGTAGACAGTGCTTGCCAGTTAGACTAGGGACGAACCACAAAAGGATGAAGGAACAATTCGTGCACGGAGGGGCTGGTAATGTCCGTTCGAGTGACCCACCTTAGGTGACTTAAGCCTCATCTGAGGACTTAAAAAAATCGCTACGCCGTGCGCGCGCCTGGGCCAATTTTGTCCCGTCCGCGCACCGTCTGGCGAGTCACGGGCGGGGGCTGCGTGGCGTGCGTCCCCGCGCAGGCGCAGTGCCGGGCAGGTGGGCGGGGCCGGTTGTTGGCAGCGGTTGGCGGGGCCGGGTGGCGGCTGCACGTGCGGGCGGGGGCGATGCGTCACTGACCGGTGAGGCGAGGCACGGGGATCCCGGTTGTCCGAGTGCCTGCGACCAAGGCCGTCCTCAGTCGGAACCTAACGCTTGGGGAGCCGGGGAAGAGGTGTCACGACGTACGCCGATCCGGGGGCACCGGCGCAGGGGGTTGGAGAGGGCAGCGCTAGTTGAGAGCGAGCGAGCGAGCGAGCCAGGGGCAGGAGCGCGGGGCTTCCCGCTTCAGCCCGCGACCGTACGCGGGCTCTTCACTGGGTGGGGACTGGCCTGTCACTCAAGGGACTGGGGTTCCTCTTCTCCCCATGCTCAGGAGGAACAAGGATGAATATGACTCAAGCCCGGCTTCTGGTGGCTGCAGTGGTGGGGTTGGTGGCGATCCTGCTTTACGCCGCCATCCACAAGATCGAGGAAGGACACCTGGCCGTGTACTACAGGTGAGCGCCGTCCCGGACAGCCAGCGATGGTTCTGGAGCGCGGAGAAAGGGTCCCGTGGTCACAGTGCAGTCTGGGAAGTTGCTCTTCTCGGCGTCCGGGGAGCGCTCCCAGCCCCGGGAAGTGGGTTCATCCCAGCTGCTGGGAAGTTAACCTTCGGCGGGGGCACCTTTCCGGTGTCGGGCAGGTTAGTGGCAAGTTGGTTCTGTGCAGAAGTGAAGACACCTTAGGGGGACGGAAGCAGTCACTGCATCCAAGATGACTTCTCACAGCTCGTACAACCGTACCGGTGTTTAGTTTGCCACTGTAGATGTTTTTTGGGATCTCTGGTCTTAAGTCTCCTCAACACTAAGTTTTGGGTTTTTTTGTTTAGTTTTTCCCCTTCTTCTTCATTGAAATCCTCCCATTGTCTGGTTATATCCTCCAAAGTTTTAATAATCATGGCAGTGTGTGTCATATCCCTAAAAGTCAAGAGACAAAAACCACATTTGCAGGCCACCTTTCTCACTTTTTTCCAAGTCAAGGTGGGTAAGAGTGTGGACTCAGTTGCCATCCGCTTGATTGGGCATAGCTATTCTTCGGTAGAAATTACCACCAGCTACTTGTGGCATAGTCTGGTAAGAGGAAGCCAGTTTGTGGAGAACTTGGGATAGTGGTTTATTCTGAAACAAGCAGATTTTTGAGTATTTCCATCATGCCCCCAAGCTGGTAGTTCTACTTTTAGATCCGTCCAGAATCCTAGAAAATACACACTTTGGGTGATATGTCTTAACAGATGGAGTTCTAGCATAAAAAAATGCCAGCCTGGACCTCATTTCCATCCAGTTTGTCATTGTCCTTCTGACAGGAAAACCATGAAGAGAACATACCGAGATACCACTTCAAAAAATGGCCAATGAACCCAAAAAGGTTCATGTTTTTAATTATGATTTTCAAACTTGTTCAGATATTCAGGACAAGGATCTCAATGTTGTGTGAATTTACTATTCGTTGTGTAAAATAGGACTTTTTGTTGTATTTGTCCCAAATTTGTAGGGGATGTTTTCACAGTTCACATGTTTCAGAGTTTGATAAACAAACCCCTCCTCAACTGTTATCTCAACCCCTCTGCTGTCCATCTTTCCATGCTAGGTTTGTTACCTTTATACAGAACCATGGTCCCAAGATTTTACTCATGTGTTGAAAGAACCATTAGCCTCAGAAAGTTTCTTCCTCCTTGAGAGTTGGTTTTTCTCCTTTTTAAAACTTAGCGATTAAATGTATTGTTTTGACTTGTCTCTTGTTATGTGCAATTAAGGTACCTTAATTGAGAGTCATTAGAATTTTTTCCATAAGTATTTATCGGAAAGCTAGAGACCAGAGAGGATCTTTTGAACCCAAGAGCAGTGCTAGAGACCCAGAGGCGTGGTTGGTGGAGCTTATGAAACAGGGTGCAATATTGGCAGTGGACTTTAATGAATTTTCACATTTTTAAATGTGATGGATGTTTTAAGTAGCAGTTGTTGAGTAACTCTGTTGTGAGGGTAGTAGGTTAATAACATGAGTAATAGTGAATGTTTTTTATAGCATTTTAAATTGAAAAGAGATCTTAACAGTTTTGTTAACTGGAACATCTTTTTGCAGGGGCGGAGCTTTACTAACTAGCCCCAGTGGACCAGGCTATCATATCATGTTGCCTTTCATTACGACATTCAGATCTGTGCAGGTGAGTGATTCCTAGTGACTCCAGATAGACAGGTGTGACAGGAGTTACCACTTGTGGGTGGAGTGGATTTCCTTATTGCTTAAGCAAATGTTGGTATTTACTCAGATGTGGAATGAAAGTTCATAGTACAACTGTCATAGCACAAGTAATGATTTCAAACCACCTTGCCGAGACTGACTTCTGCCATCTGGTTAATGGTATTAGCAGGTTTTCTGTTACTGCAGCCAAAACAAAATAAGAATTGAGAACACAATTAGGAATACAAATCAGTGATTACTTGGTTTAGAACTGTTTGGCTTCTATGGAGGCTGGTTCCCAGCATACTGATAACATGGAGGAATTAATTTTTATACACAGCTTTTTGGCCTCACATTTTTGCTTGGTACATGAAACACAAACTTATGAGGAACCTGAATGAGTGTGGTACATTGACAGCGTTTCAGAATGTTTGAAATAAGAATCTTGTTCTTGCAAAAAGTATCTTGGTCATAGGCCATATTTAATAAAGATACTTTGATATAACAAGATTGCAAAATCAGATTGAGCTCTAATTTTGTAAACTCATTGGGATCATAAATCTTTGAATTCAGTTTTATTTAAAATCTGCTGCAGATTTTTCAGGAAATGGGAGAAGTCAGTATTATTAATACTGTCATTTTAGTCTTCAGCTTTCTGCTGAGTGAGAGTAACTATGACTAGTGAGTTCTAGTTTCTTTTCTGTCCCTTTTCAGTGGCTTAGGGAAGGATTGTGCCCATTAAAGTGAAGCATGGTGAACATGGTGTTCTTGCTCTAGTCACAGTGATTTCCAGATTGGCCTCCCATATTTCACTCAGACTTTCAAAGGTTCTTTTTTTAAACCATATCTTATGTATAGCAATACAGTTAACATATTAAATATCACTGTAATAGAATGAATTGATATAGTTTTAAACAAAAGAAAAAAAATGTTTAGGTTATAAAACCTCTTCCCTTAGAACAATTATTTTATATTACTTTTTGTAAATGTTTTAGTGTGACAAATGTATCCAGTAACTAGTACGTTGTATTCATCTATGTCCTGGCTGATGAGGTCTTCTTCATTCACCATGCCCTCCTCCTCCTTGTGCTGTCTGGGTCTGGCTGGCCTGTTTTAGGCTCATCCCAGTTTCTCCCTTTGACCTTAGCACACCAACAGTTCTTGATAGTCCCACGGTTAACAGTGGCATCATCAAACTGAAAGATTAGGCTCTTTCTTAGATCTTGTTCAAAGCCAGGCAAATCTGTCTGCCTTCCTGAAACTCACTGTCAAGTAGTATAGTGCAGCAGTAACATAAACTAATATAGGCAATAACAGTAAATATTTAACCGTATGTACATAGCAAATCTACTGTGTGATCATGAGAAATAAGTGAAATTAATAAAAAGAGTTTAACATAAACTATCATAATTTTCTGTTTAGATTATTAATTAAAAATTAAATGTTAGAGAAGTGTTACAAAATAGGAAGGAAAATTCTCCTTTTTTTTATTTAGATATTTTCTTTATTTACATGTAAATTTATGTTAAAAAAGGTAGCATTCTAGGCAAAAATTACATTAACAAAACCCTTTTAAGGAACTTTTCTTAAGAATAGAGTCATAAATTTATGTTTTGGAATGTGGGAAACATTAGAGGATCCAGTTCTATTTAAACAAATGGTTTAATATAATACTTGAAGGGACTAATATTCATTAATGTGAAATGTCATATATAGGTGTAGAAACAAAGCATTATTTAGATAAATTATATTAAAATCTTCAGGGCTTTTTTTGTTTGTTTGTTTGTTTGTTTTTTGTTTTTTGAGACAGGGTTTCTCTGTATAGCCCTGACTGTCCTGGAACTCACTCTGTAGACCAGGCTGGTCTCAAACTCAAATCCACCTGCCTCTGCCTCCCAGGTGCTGGGATTAAAGGCATGCGCCACTACTGCCCAACAAACCTTCAGTTTTTATAAACTTTACAAAGTAACTGTAGACTCACTGTTTCTCTCTTGTGTTTTTTGAGACAGGGTACACTGTTTAGCCAAGGCTATCCTAGCATTTGTTCTCTAGTACAGGCTAAAGCCAAACTCCTAACACAGTCTCCTTAAGGCTCTGATTACACATGTGTGCCATTGTAATATTTCTCTCATATTTGGGAAAGAATTAGGTGTATAACAGTACATAGGATATTAAATTGAAAAATTATTTTTTAATTCCTAATTTTTTTATTTAAAAGTTGATACAGAATAATGAAAATTGCCTTAGTTTAATGTTGTAAAAGAAATAAAATATACTGAATTCATTTATTAGCCTTCTCCCATCACTTTATCCAGAATTATCTCTAATATTACCATCATGCTAATCTCTCAACCAAAGAATTATATTTTCTTCTTTCTGTGCTGGAATTGTATGATTAACCAGTGATCACCTCCTTCCATTGTTGTGTCTCCCCAAGACTGGTGTCTTCCAGTTTTTGTCACCCTGGACAAGTTGCATATGTCTTTAGCTTCCTAGCTGGTTTTCTCGCCCCTCACTCAGTAAGCTGAACAACACCTGCATTACACGATCAGAGGAATTAGGGAAAGGGACTTTTCCTTTCCAGTGCTAAAAGATCAACCCTAGGACTTAAACCCTGAGCTTTGAGCATTCTAGCCAAGTCTCCACCACTGAAGCTACATCTTTTGTAATTTCTTTCCCCAGATTGGGCCTCACTGTTTCCCAAGTTAGTGTGGCGCTTGCACTCCTCCCACCTCAGCCTCTCACATAGCTGGGATTATAGGTTTGCATGACCACTCCCAGCTCTGACAATATTTTTGAAAGATTCATTTTATGATTGTATATAACATGGATTAAAGAGCGCTTAAACTGCTTAGCAAATATTCAAGGCCCTCAGCCTAATAACACTGTGTTCTTTTCCCAGAATTTACCACTCATCTGAACAGTGCCTTCTGACTTAGGCAAGCCAGTCTTCGTTGGCTGTGTACTTTTGTCTTTGCTATGTGTATTTGAATAGGACATTAATTAAACTTAAGATGTTCCTCTTAAGTTCTTATTCTCCTCTTCTTGATCTGCCTATTAATACTTAATTTCAGAGATCTTGTAAATATTTTAGTTTTTAATTTGTGTATTTGTATGTGCCTACTTGGCTGTATGTGTCCTACATGCTCTAGTGTCTGCAGAGCAGGAGAGGAGTGCTCTGGACGGGCGTTCCAGACAGCTGGGAGCCACCTTATGTGGCCTAGAAACAAACCCCGTTAAGTACTTTTAATTGATGAACTATCTAAGAGAGCTTTTAAGACTAGCATTTTATTCCTTGTAGCTTAATACCTAAGAGCTCAATTTATACTGTTATTTTTGTACCTACTGATATGTCTCTGTAAGAATTTTATTTCCTGTGCTAGATTGTGATGTTTAGATAGCAGGGACCATATTTTGTGTCCTTAACAAGGTGTAATGTGTCCCAGAATACACTGCTAACCTATTTGAAACCTCAGGTTATGAAGAAAGGTGAGATATGGCAAAACACTTAAAACCAGGTTATTGGTTCATTAGAAGGAAGAAGCAGTGCTGGCGTTGGCATCACGTTGACAAAACCTGAGAGTACTAGGTCCTGGAGCAAATGAGTGACTAGCTGTGCTGTTGAGTTCAAGGAGAGCTTTAGTGCTTGTGTGGAAAAATAGTCACTTATCATCATTGTAAACAGTAATAGCCAGGAATCAAAGTTCAGAGCACAGACCTTGGTCATAGTGTCTGCTGAAAGTGGGGTGTGTAGTTTGTGACCTCAGGTCAGTCTAAACAAATAGGGTGCTTAAGAAAGATTTTTCCTGCCTTAGTTATAAGACATGTAATACTCAAGTCTTTCTAGATGTATAGAGAAATGGCTTTTTTTTTTCTAAAGATTTATTTATGTGGACTGGCAAGATGGCTCAGTGGATAAGAGCACTGACTGCTCTTCCGAAGGTCCTGAGTTCGGATTCCAGCAACCACATGGTGGCTCACAACCACCCGTAATGAGATCTGACGCCCTCTTCTGGTGCATCTGAAGACAGCTACAGTGAATTACACCAGAGTGAGCAGGGCCGGAAGAGGTCTTAAATTCAATTCCCAGCAGCCACACAGATGATAGCTCATGGCCATCTGTACAGCTACAGTGTACTCATACACATAAATAATAAAATAAAATCTTTAAAAAAAAAAAAAGATTTATTTATGTGAGTACACTGCCATTGTCTTCAGACACACCAGAAGAGGGCATCAGAACTCATTACAGATGGTTGTGAGTTACATAACATGTGGTTGCTGGGAATTGAACTCAGGACCTCTGGAAGAGCAGTCAGTGCTCTTAACCTCTGAGCCATCTCTCCAGCCCGAGAAGTGGCTAACTTAATAGCTGTTCTTTGGAGGCTAAAATCATGGTGGGACTCTCTTGTACTTACTGGCAGCAGCTCTCCAGAGATTGTTCTCTGAAATCAGCAGTGTGTGTGTGTGTGTGTGTTTTGTTTGCTTTTGAGACAGGGTCTCTCTATGTAGTTTTGGAGCTCACTATGTAGACCAGACTGACCTTGAACTCACAGAGGTCCACCTGTCTCTGCCCTCCAGGGTACTGGGATTAAAGTCATTTGACATGATACCTGGCCAGATCAGCAGGGTTTTTGTTTTTATTTTTGTTTTCTGTTTTTTTGTTTATTGTTGTTATTGTTTTCTTTTGTTTTTAAAGATAAATTTTGATGAGCTATTTTTTTCTTCCTAGACAACACTACAAACGGATGAAGTTAAAAATGTGCCATGTGGAACAAGGTAAGCTTCCCCCTTTGTGATCCTTTGATTACCCTTTACTTTCTACAGTTCTAAGGAAGTTCTTAGAGCTGGAGTCACTTGAGAAACCGCTGTTTGCATTTTGTTTTGTTTTTTTGGACCTATGGCCTGTTGTCCTCAGTACTATAGTGGACCTAAGGCCTGTTTTGTTCTGTTTTGTTTTGTTTTTGAATCAAACAGACTCTTATTATGTGGCCCTGACTAGCCTAAGACTTAGTGTGTAGACTAGGCTGGCGTCAAACTTGAAATAAGTCTACTGCCTCTGCTTACGAAACCCCAAAATTATATGTATAAGTCACCATGCCTGACTAAGACACTACTATATAGACATGACAGTAACAGAAACTCCTGTGCTGTGAGTTATTTTCATGAAGCTGCAAGTGAGAGCATTCCATCTGAGGGTGTTATTGAAATGGAGTTTCAGAGCTAGCAGAGTAATTGTATATTAGCACTATCACACCTGTGTTGCTATTTTAATTGACAGGAAAATGAAGCAGAAAGTATAGGCTCCACATAACCTTTGCCCTCCTCTGATACCTTGATTAGCTTCTCTGAGCTTAATTCTCTTAAGTCAGGGAATAAGACCTATGTTAGAATTATTGTAAGGATTAGAATTTGTGTATATGGCCCAGAACTTGGCTCTGAACTAATGTTCAATAAAATATTAAAACAAAATCATTTTACTTCTTTTCTTTATAATGTTAAGTGACTTCTGAGAGTTTCTGAGCCAGTAAGTAGGTCTTTAATAGAATTATGTTTCTAATGAAGTTCCTAATTACACTTTTGGTCTAAAGGCCTCTAAGAATTGTTGTCCTAAAAAGGTTGAGGCCAAGAAAGGAAACAAGCTGGTATATCACTAAAATATACTTACTGTATTAAATTGTATCAAGTGAGGAATGTGAAGTACAAGGCAGTCTTTTAATTAATTACCTAGCTTAAATGACTTCAGGTATTTCTTTTACAAACTTACAAAGGCACCTTTGACATCTATAGAGGGATAGATGCATTTTAAAAGGGACCAAGCTCTCTTAAGTCTTAAGCTACTATATCAAGTTCTCCCTAAGTTTTAAGTTAGATTATCAAGTTCTCCCTAGGTCTCTCTGTAACTTCCTTGTTGTGCTTTATAATTTTTATTGTGGCTCTGGCTCACATTTTCCATTTTTATTTGTTTGTTTTTAGTGGTGGAGTCATGATCTATATTGACCGAATAGAAGTGGTTAATATGTTGGCTCCTTATGCAGGTAATGTTAACTATCTACTGTATTTCTGTAATTACAGCCAGGGTGTTTACAACTGAGGAAGGAGAATAAGGTACTTTTTAAAGTTTTATTCCCTCAGTGACTACTGATGACTATAAAATAATGATCATGAAAGTATTTTCATTTGCAGGAAATAGAGGTACAAACAGGACACAAGTTCTGGACAGAATTCGTTTTCAGGAACTAGTGAGCTATTCCTCCCTGAATTTACTGTTTCTGAAAGCAAATGTTTCTAGAAAAAGAAAATAGCATTGTATCTCAGTTTGTTGGGGAAGCGTTTCTGTGTAGCCTGAAGATCTATAATTGATCAATTTTCTTGAGTCACACTCATTTGTCATTTTCTAGTTGTGATTTGCCATAACTTAAAGCAGTCTGAAAATTTGTAGTATAAGGAAGCATTTTCTTAGTTAAAGACAAGCACCTCAGAGATAAAGTGGATACGTGTTATTTTAAAAAAAGTTTGGCTGTGGAGGGAGATGGCTCAGTCTGTAAAACATGTATTGTGCAAGCTTGAGGACCAGAATCCAATGCTAAGTGCCCATGAGCTTAATATAGTGGTATGCACTTGTAATCCCAGTGTTAAGGCAGAGTCGGGAAGATCCCTGAGGTGCAGAGGCCAGCCACTCTACCCTAAGTAGTCTAGGGATGACACCTGAGATTGATTAGTGGTCCGTGTGTGTGTGTGTGTGTGTGTGTGTGTGTGTGTGTAGCACATGAACACATAAGAATTTAATTACAAATTTTGAAGATATCTGGTCTTTATCCTTGTTAACAAATTGGCATGCCTAGTAAACCAATGCCTTGTGTTTTGCAAGAGCATTGAAAAAGTGAAGATGGTAGCCTCCTCCTTCAAGGAGTTTTTATTGTACTTGAGAAAACATGATAGAAAGGGGAAAACATATTGAAATATAGGGTCATGTTAAAGTTCATATCACTTGTACAGACACAGATAGGAGAAAGATTTCAGAGCAAAGAGTTGCAAGTATATTATCATCAAGTGGTTTTGAATAATATTTTTTGACAGTTATTTCCTTATGTTTTCTCATCTACAGTCAGCCCTCTATATCTGTGGCTTGTGCATCCACAAGTCCAACCAAGCATGTATCAAACATTGAGGGGAAGAGCTGATTCTATACTGAATGTATGTGGGCTTTCCCCAGACTGCTCAGTATAGTGACTGTTTATATGTAGACAGGAGAATGTACAGTTTATATGCAGACACTACTTAGTTTAATAGAAGAAGCTTAGGCAGTTGTAGACTTTCAGTATCTCCAGAGGATCTTGGAAGCAATGCCCCCACAGAGAGCAACAAGTGACTGACTATGCTTTCTGATCACAAATCACTGGAATAGATATGATTCAAATTGAAAAAGAGAAAAGCTGATGGCTCTCTCCCTAGAGATAGACAGGAGAGTTTTAGATTACTGGCTTATTTGGAAGATGATGAGGCCATATATTTAGCAGTTATTTATCAACAAATGTTCCCTCACCTATGACTTAGAGTCCAGTTGTATCTAATATCCTGTGTAGGAAGGCCAGTAGAGCAAATGTTTGGATATGAAGACAGATGTACAAAGCAGCCTGTTTTATAGTAAGAACACAGGTTCTAACTCAGTCTGCTATGCTACCTTTGGGGATATTTCTGAAAGTTTCTGGTTCTTAGTTTCCTAAGAGAAAATTAAGAGGAGGTGGGTAGGATAAATAACACCAATGTATATAAATTGCCTAATGTAAAGTTGACCCTAGCAAATGTTAACCTCCTTCCCTGCTATCCCAGAGTCTTTTTAAAAATAAGACTTTAAAAACTGCTTAAGAATTTCTAAGTTAGCATATAAAGTCATGGATTTTATTATGTCATTTTCATGCATGTCATTATACTTTCTTTTCACCCCCCATGGCTCTCCTCCTGTGTGCCCTGTCTCCTCCAGCTGGTGCCCTCCTTCTAGATAATTCTCCCTTCTTTCATGTCATGTGTATTTCATTACTCTTACTTTTCTCCCCTTCCTTAGATCTCTCTTTTGCCTTTCATGAGTTTCTTTCTAGTTGTATGATATATATACACACACATGCACAATATTAATCTAGGTTCTAATTATGAGAGAAAAAATTGTAATGTTTTTCTTTCTGAATCTGGCTTATTTCTTTTAACATAATGCTTCTAGTTTCATCCATCATGAAAATGTGATGATTTCATTTTAATTTACAGCTACATAAAATTCCATTGTGCATATCTACTACACTTAAAATATTCACGTACCTGTTGAGGAACACCTAGGCTAGATCCATTTTCTGACTGTGTGAATGGTACAGCAATAAGCATGGATGTTGAAGTAGAGTCCTTCAGAAATATACCTGAGGAGTGGCGTGGCTGAGTTCTGTGATAGTTAAAAATCTCCATACTGATCTCTATAATGTCTTTTTAAGTAAAACCACCTTTTAAAAATTAACCATGCACACGTATATTTTTACATACTTTAAGTTGCATGTGTCTATCTGTGCAGCAGCTTCCTTTCACTCTGGATGTTCTTCAGTTCTGTCTTTATCTCTTGGCTGGAGCTTTGCTTTGCAATTGCTTATGCTTTCCTGCGTCTCAGTTCATCTTCACACTACTGCATGAATACACATCTGACTGACGTCCATCCTTTCCTTGGGGTTGGCCCCTGTCCTTTCCTTAGTATGGAATTTGGGGTCTTCTGTTAATGCTGTAAATACAAGGAAAATGTTAAATTGAGCCCAAGAATGTAAGGTCTGTGAGTTGTGCTTTATGCTTCCACTATTGTATGGATATTTTTCCTCATGAATAATATACCACTGAAAATATCTTCAAATTACTGAATTTGAAGATAGTTGGGTCATTGTTGGGTGAAACAAGCGTGAATTTTACTCTCTTTCAGTGTTTGACATTGTGAGGAACTATACCGCAGACTATGACAAGACTTTAATCTTCAATAAAATCCACCATGAACTGAACCAGTTCTGCAGTGCCCACACACTTCAAGAAGTTTACATAGAATTGTTCGGTAAGTGTTAATTTGTTTTAAATATATAAGTAGACAGTCAACAATTAGAAATCTTATTAACTTAAGTATTGATGTTAGTAAACCTTGGGCCATTTAGCATTTTGTCTGAATTTTTAATAGATCATGTATCTTTTTTTTTAAAGATTTATTTATTTTTTATGTATGTAAGTACACTGTAGCTGTCTTCAGACACACCAGAAGAGGGCATCAGATCACATTACAGATGGTTGTGAGCCACCATGTGGTTGCTGGGAATTGAACTCAGGACTTCTGGAAGAGCAGTCAGTGCCCTTAATGGCTGAGCCATCTCTCCAGCCCTAGACCTAGATCAAGTATCTTTAAAGGCCTTTATTTTTGTCTTGTGATGATTTCTCTTTCTCTCTCCCTCTCTGTCTGTCTTTCCCTCCCCCCTCCCTCTCTCTCTCTCTCTCTCTCCCTCTCTCTCTCTCTCTCTCTCTCTCTCTCTCCCCTATCTTATTATATAGCCCAGACTGACATCAAGCTTACAGGGATCAGCCTGCTTCTACCTCCAGGTGCTGGGATTAAACACATGTACCACCATGCCCCCACTTAAGTGATACTTTCTTATACAGTTTGGTAGGAATTAGAAAGTGACTATTCACACTATATTCTATTTTTATTGATCTTACTAAAGATTATTAGCTAGCTTAGTAAAGATATTTGGGAGTATGCTGGCTAGTTGTATAGTTGGACAACAGCTACAGTCATTTGGGAAAGGGAGCCTCAATAATTAAAATGCCCCCACCAGGCATTTGGCTTGTGGGCAAGCATATGGAGTCTTTTCTTGCTTGATGGTTGATGTGGGAAGGCATAGCTAACTGTGGTCCTGGATGCTGTATAAAAGCAGGGTGAGCAAGCCCTGAGCAGTGTTCCCCTATGGCTTCTGCTTCCATTGCTTACCTGCCTTGATCTCTTTCACGATGGACTGTAACCTGTGAGATGAAATAACCCCTTCCTCCTCAAGTTGCTTTTGGTCATGGCATTTTCTCACAGCAATAGAAACTAAGGCCTAGGTGTTCCTTAAGATCCACTTCCAGGCAATTTGGATTCAGGATTTGTTAGGACACTGGCATGTAGTTGTATTCACAACTAGGATTATTACACACAAAGGATAAGGATAAAAACCAGCAAAAGTTAAAGGTGTAGTATAAATTAAAAAAGAAACTGCATGTGGCTTCTAAGAATCATCTCATTGTGGAGTCATAGGGTGTGCCTACTTCCCTTGGAACAGCGTGTGAGCACATGTGAAATGTTGACTGCTGGGCAAGCTCGTTAGCCACTAAGCCCCTCAAAATTTCAGTGGGAGTTGATCATATAGATACCCTCTGCCAACTACACAACAAACTTCTAGGCTCCCTAAGGAAAGAGTGTTCAGCACAAACTCCTTTGTATAAACAGGCACAGCATGGCACTTTTACCAGCTCTGTCATTGAATGAGAGTCCTCTCCAGATCCAAACTTGCAAGTACAAAAGGCCACAGACCTGGGCATGCTGTGTTACCTATCTTTTGTAAAAGTTTCAGTTGAGATTATGTAAGTTCTGACCAAGGAATCACATTTATTGCCTTTGGTGTTCATTTCTTGATGTAATTTCAGTTTATTTCTCAGAGTGAGGTATAGGAATGGTTAATCAGTTTAAAGTTTACCAGTTGAGGGACTAACAAGATGGCTCAGGGAGTAAAGGTGCTTTGCCATCAGTTCAATCCCCAGACTGCACTCAGAGGAAGGAGAACCAATAACACACAATATAAATAAGGTGTAATTAAACCAGTTGCTTGCTTTTGATGACTGACAACTGCTGCAATGCCTGACTTGTCACATCACTAGTCGCTTTCTTTGGTAATGGTGAAACTACCCTTGAGGTGATTAAAAACTCATCTATTGGGAGATCAAGTAAAGTGATAGCTTCTTGTGCTCTAATTGGTCTGTTCTTCAAAGACTTGCCTCTTTGGTTTGTTTGTATTTTTGATTTTTTGAGACAGGGTTTCTCTGTGTAGCCCTGGCTGTCCTGGAACTCACTCTGTAAACCAGGCTGGCCTTGAACTCAGAGATCCACCTACCTCTGCCTCCCAACAGCTACGATTAAAGGTATGTACCACACTTAAATTCTTTTTATAAGTTCAAAGTGATAGTAAGGTGGTAACCAACAGAAATGACATCTAGTTATTTATGTAAAGATTAATTTAAAAAATTATGAAAATCAATATACATAGGCTAGATGTGGTGGTACATCTTTAATCCTAGCACCTAGAAAGCTAAGGCAGGATGATTGTAAGTTTAGACCAATCTGAGCTGTAAAAGGAATAAAGCATTAAGAAACGAGACTCACCTCCTTCATTTATTAAAAAACTGCCTTAGTCAATAATTACTAATCTAATAAAAGTGTAAGTTAAGTTATTCAATAAATATTGACCCTAAGTTAAATTGAACTTACTAGGTAAACATTTCCAGGGTAAACTTAGAATGAATGGCTGTTTGTCATCTTTCTTTCTTAGTATGTAATTTCTCAAAAAAATGCTTTGTATTCATCTCATTTATACATGATATAAACTTTGTTTATTAATTTGCTTAATTTGTGACAGAGCAAGACTGGAATCAGGGTCTCTCCTGGCTGGTTTTGTTTTGGTATTAATTAAAAATAACCAAATATCATGAGATTTGTTGTTCTTGGCTTCAAAAACAGATCAAATAGATGAAAACCTGAAGCAGGCCCTGCAAAAAGATTTAAACACCATGGCCCCAGGTCTCACTATCCAGGTAAGCTATTTCCTAAGCTTTCTGGGGAAGCTTCCAGAGCTTCCAGATGAATGCTTGCTTGCTCTTAAAATCCTTGTCCTTGACTCTCTGAGTGGTGGGGTGTTATGGTCCAGGGTCTACAGTCCGTTAATTCCTCCCAGGATGGGTTAGGGCTGCATCAGCCTCCTTAGTTTTTTTTTGTACCTTACTAATCTCTAGACTGGGTACAGCCATATTTGCCAAGGGTTTGGGTGACCTATGGGTACCTCAAAAAGGACTTGTACGGTTTCCTGTTCCCCTCCACACCTACCCCTATAGTCCATCAGGGTCAGGAGGACCCAGGCAGTCTACAGGGGAGCCTAGCATGTCACCTTCCTCCCCACTAAGCCATGAGGAGCTGTCCTCCATACAGAGGAATAAGATCACAGTGGGTCATGTGCCTGTGGACCTTAGGTGGGAGGTAGAATTATCTCACTGGAAAGCTCGAGAAACTATATTTTGGAAAGCTACTAAGATTTATTGTAAATAAAGGAACTATTACACAGCATTACCCATCTCTGCATCAGATCTTCTCTTAAATCATGATGGGAGAGATTTTAAGGTGGTTACCATTCTGTCAGAATCCATGTGATGGACTCTGTCAAACTTATGAGCTCTGCTTTAGCATCCAAAGACTGACTCCACCTTTGCCCAGTCTGGAAAACATTTTGCTGTCTACAGACATTAAATGGTTTGGCTCATTCTGGCCATAGAGAGACTTGTCTAGATGAGCCAGACAAGATGTCCTCCTCAACTGTTCATACTGTTCAGGCTCATCAAGCCAGTTTGAATAATGAGAAGACTTGGGAGTAGTTCACCATGCATTATTTCCTGGCTGAAGAAGAGCCAGAATAGCCACGTCTGAGGCTCTTATTCTCAGGACAATGTTATCCAAGTAGCTTTATGCCATACATACTGCTCATCTTTCCTGATTGTTGTACTTTCGCCATTGTTGGATTCTTTGGATGCTTATGTTTTTCTAAAGCAAATGAATTGCTGTAGAAGTTAGGCAAGAAGCCCATCTACTAGGATCTGTGAGGGGCTCTGAGAGCACTGGTCTCTGGGGGCAGTTTTGAGGAGCTATCATTAAAGTGTTTGACAATTATGAAGTCATTGAAAATTTTACTATTCTTAAATACATTGTGTAAGGAGAGAGTGCTCTGGTAAAATAAGCCAAGAACCAAGCTGCCCTTTTTAGGCAGAAAGTGTGGAGGCTCTTAGACCAGTGGGTCTCAACCTTCCTTATGCTGGTAACCCTTTACTATATAGTTCCTCATATTGTGGTGACCCCAGCCATAAAAGTATTTCTTTGCTACTTTATAAGTATAATTTTGCTACCTTTATGAATCATAATATAAATATCTGATGTGCAGATATCTGCTATGTGACACCCCTCAGGAGTCACAGCCCACAGGTTGAGAACTACTAAGACTCCCTCTCTCCCAGGAGCCCAAGGCAAACATGGCTTAACTCAAAATGCCTGCACAAGTCAAATACTTGATTTTCTCCACCTCTGCCTTTGGATTAGAGACGATAGATCCACCAGCCTTTTGTCTAGCCAATAGTTTGGATGTTTACCACTTATTTTATGTGTTGAATTATAAACTTAATAGGTTACAAAGTATTCTGTGTTTGTTCTTTGAAAGCCACTACCAACTTTGAAGCAGTGGCCCCTCCCTGGAGGAAACTTGAGGATATTTTACAAATGTCCAGAAATATGGCCCAGAAATTGGTGATCTCTGTGTCCCAGCGGTAGTTGTAGGGTACTTGTATGTGTTTCACAGATAGACTGAAGAAGTCGCTTACCTTCATCTTGTTCTTTTCTCTAGGTGTTTTCTCCAGTAAGGGCTAGAAGTTGAGCAAAGAAGAGAGATATTTTGTTTGTTTGTTTGGTCTTTACTTTTGTTTGTAAACGAGGAAGCAAGTGGTTTTTTAAGAGCTATGCAATGGCAGGCAGCATTTCTGTATGTGGGTGTTTTGCCTTCAAGAATGTGTGCACCACATGCATGCCTGGTGCCAGGGAGGACTTCACATACCTTGGGACTGGTCACAGTTCTGAGCTGTCATGTGGTGCTGGGAATCAAGCATGGGTTCTCTGGATATCTTTAGCCATTGAACCATTTCTCCAGCCCTCAGAGGTTGAGATTCTAGGTCGTCAGAAGCTTGACAAATGGCTTTCTTGTGTGTTTATGGTAGAAATCTAACTCATGATGCTGTTTCTTAGGCTCTAAAATCCCATTTTTTTTCTACAATGCTAAAGAATTCCTTCATTTTAGAAAAACTTAAGCAAATGCATATGCAATTTTTTCTAGTCTTTTAAAATAAACAGTCTTTACTTGGTCTGTACTATCAGCTTAGCTACCAATGGAGATGTTATTTTTACTGTAGACTGGGTTAAAAATTAACCCTGAGTGAACTGAGAAAAAAGGGATTGTTGAAAATTAAGGGGTGATGAAATAAATAGCTCAGCAACTATGTATTGTTGAAAGGCACTTACTGTTTGGGGCCCACCTAGTGCAAGAGGAGAGCCCGAAAGTTCTCCTCTGACTTCTGCACACATGTACACACAAAAATAAGTGTAAAAATGTCTTTTAAAAAATTGGAAGTTTTAAAAGTTAAAAAAAATAAGATCCATGTGCTTAAAAGGCTTTGATACTTAAACATTTAACCAGTTTCCAAAGAAAGATCAAATCATGAGTTGTGTGCACTATCAGTGGTAGGTGCAGGATGTTTGGTTAGCAAATGCAAAAGCTTCCAGAGATAAGTTCTTAGTGTAGGAAAGTCAGCCTTCAAGAGCAGCGGATTCCAAATAGATACTCTTTAACTATGCCAAAGTCCACTGTGATTAGAACAACTAAGTATCAGTAAAGAATGTCTGCAAATACAGAGAACTTTGTTCTAAATGGACTCTAGAAAGAAAGCCTGCCAACTCGGAGTTGCTAGTCCTAAAGCCCTGCCTCTCAACCCTCCTAACTCTTGAATCCAGTTCTTTATATTGTAGTGACACCCACCGGAAAATTATTTCTTTGCTATTTCATAACTAATTTTGCAACGTTATGAATTACAATGTAAAAAAATGTCTGATATATATGACCCTTATGATAACTCAAAGGATATCTGATAGGCTACCCCCAAAGGAGTTGTGACCTATAGGTTGAGAACCACTGTCCTAAAGCTCTGGGGTGCTTTTATTTTTTGTTTTTTCAAGACAGGGTTTCTCTGTATAGCCCTGGCTGTCCTGGAACTCACTCTGTAGACCAAGCTGGCCTCAAACTCAGAAATCCACCTGCCTCTGCCTCCCAAGTGCTGGGATTAAAGGTGTGCGCCACCACCGCCCGGCTTGGGTGCTTTTATAGGTGCTACCAACAGATTGTAACTTTAGGAAGTGACCTTTGGTTTACTGGACACAGAATTTAGTTGCACATACTAGCCTAGGGTTTTCATTTGCTTTTAACATAATTTACTTCTCAACCTTGTTCCTCTGACTGACTTCTTTGGTTTGCAAATTTGAAATGGCAAACAAAACTCTCCAATTACAGAGGTCTGTAAAACTCTTTTCTAAGGGGAACTTTCCCAGTTTAATTTCTTTCAGGAGCAAGGTGGTTTTCCCTTGAGGTCAGGCACCATTTAAGTAAACAAGTAGTTCATCTTTGACTCTTTCTAGGACCACAGACTACATAGGTTTGCTAGTAGGATCCTAGTGTTGGTGGAGGACTGTGTCAGGATTGTTATTTAAATGAAGTTGGAGGAGGAGCCCACCTGTGGAAGGCCTGGTTAAAGGACCTCTTTTTTGTTGCCTTCTGTTTGGAGTTTTGTTGTTCTGCCTGTGTAGTCCAAAGTGACCTTGAACTCTCTTCTGATCCTCCTGCCTCACCCACTTGCTTACATTATATATGTGTATGCTACCATGCCTAGTTTGAATACTTATTTTTTATATATATTTTGGCTTTTCACTTTTTTTTTTTTTTTAGGCTGTGCGTGTTACAAAACCTAAAATACCAGAAGCCATAAGAAGAAATTTTGAGTTAATGTGAGTAACACTCATGGGTCCTAATATTTATATTTAGAACTGTTTACATATTAATATAACAGTCTAGGGGAAAGATGGAAAATGCTTAATCTGGGATTGGATAAAATAGCTATTTTCTGTACTTTAGTAATATTATCTTTTGTATCTTAATTCCCAGTAAATTCTTACTAGATTTTTCTTTATATATGGACATTTCCAAAGCAGCGCTCAAAGATGCAGTTTGTTGTGAAATGATTGCTGGAGATACAAAGAGCTCTAATCTATATATAAATAGAGCCTTGAATGAAACATTAATAAAACAGAGAAGCCTGTTAACATTGAAAAGAATGTCCTTTTTGTTACCTTATTATAATGATAAGAATAGATAAGTCCCAGGGAATTCAGTACCTTCTTCTGGCCTCAATGGCCACTGCAAACACACACTGCAGAGACAAGCAGGCAGAAAACACCCATAGATATTTTTAAAGGGGAAAAAAATCTTTTTTTAATGAGTAGATATTTAGTTGGTATAAAGCCTAGGGATTTTTTTTTTCCATTATTTTGTGATAGTTGTAGAGAGGTTTTGCCTGAGTTTGAGTTGACTCCTGAGTCTTTTTAATGTGTACAGAACTGGCTCTATAATCCCTGCCTGACATGGAATTAGTTTCTAAGTGTTATGGAGGGTCTCTTTATAATAATACTTAAAATATTTGAAATAACAATATCCTCATAGAGTACATATGAAAAGAATAAACATGTTTAGGAATTTTGGCTGTTGGGAGGAAAATAAGAGATTGTAAATAAAAAATAACTACAAAAATCAGGTCTACAGTAGATGAGGGCTGGGGATGTGGCTCATGGCAGAGTTCTTACCTGACAAGCACAGGCCTGAGACATACACACATATATAGAGAGAGAGAGACAGAGACAGAGAAAGACAGATAGACAGAGAGAGACACACACACAGAGACACAGAGAGAGAATATGAATATAGCAAGGGTATTGATTCAGAGCCCAAGGGAATAATAATACTGCTCTGTAATATAATAACCCTGAGTCCTTTTTGTTTCTAGTCTATCTTTTTTTTTTTGTTTTGTTTTTGTTTTTGTTTTTGTTTTTGAGACAGGGTTTCCCTGTTCAGCCCTGGCTGTCCTGGAACTCACTCTGTAGACCAGGCCGGCCTCGAACTCAGAAATCCGCCTGCCTCTGCCTCCCAAGTGCTGGGATTAAAGGCGTGAGCCACCACTGCCCAGCCCTCTAGTCTATCTTTTGCCGTGCAGTTTTATTTCCTCTGTTTGATTGTTAGAGCTATGCTTTAAAACTATAAAGCATGAAGTGTCAAACTGAGAGGTAGATTATGAATCTGAGCTGCTAATAGAAATAATTTTTGAAGGATTAGGAAGGTATCTTAAACTTTAGATATGATTGCTTCCGCTAATAGGTGAATTGTATGGGTTTTCTCCTTCCTCCCTCCCTCCATCTCTGGCTGCCCCCCTCCCCTCCCTCTCCTTATTCAGAAGGGTCATATATAGGATAAACTTGAGTTACACTCTTAAACCTGCATCCCCAGGACCACAAAGAAGGGAAGGTGGTAGAAAGAAGGGAAAGGCAGAACCTTTTCTGATTTGTATGTTTTACTTCACAGGGAGGCAGAGAAGACAAAACTTCTTATAGCTGCACAGAAACAAAAGGTTGTGGAGAAAGAAGCTGAGACAGAGAGGAAAAGGGCTGTTATAGGTACTTCGATCTATTTGTGAAATGAATGACTCTGTATTGTGACTTTGTCCTGTTCTTCATCAATTTCATGTTGAACAATGAGGGGACATAAGGCAGCATTATGTGTAGTGGAGAATTCTGGAACCTTCATTGTACATTCAGATGTCCATAAACCTTTAAGTAAGTGAAGCCAATAGGTAGTGAAGTAGCCTAGCTCATTTTCAGTTTACAGAATAATTTCATTTTCACTCTGTGAGCAGGAATCTGTCTGTTCAGTGAACTCCTGCTGAAGAGTCACTTCTTCGTGTGTTCTTACTGAAGCACTGCGTGTGCTGACTGCCTCTTCAGTGCCTCTGTGCACACATGCAGGAGCTTCCTAGAGCAGCGTGACTCAGCAGAGCATGTGGGACAGGCCTGTACCAGCTCTTTTTCCTAAGCCATAATGAAACTGTCCAACTCCTGAGAGAATTTAAGAAATTCTTAGAGCATTTTCACACAGTTAATTTTTTGTAAGTTTTACTTTCTTATTATTTTTATTTATTTATTTATTTATTTATTTACCTTTCATATGCTGTTCCCCTTCCTGGTCCCCCCTGTACAAACCTCCCACTCCCTCCCCCTTCCCCTTTGCCTCTGAGAGGATGCTTCCCCACCCTCCCACCCACTCCCACTTCACCTCTCTAGTATCGCACTTCTCTGGGGCATCAAAGCTCCATGGGGCCAAAGTTCCACTGAGGCCAGATAAGGCAGTCCTCTGCTACACATGTAGAGGGAGCCATGGACTGGCCTAGGTATGCTCTTTGGTTGGTGGCTTAGTCCCTGGGAGCTCTGAGTGGTCCAGTTCTAATAATTCATTTTTATTACAGTTTATAATCTTTGGTTCTTAATAGATTGTAATTCAAGGAAAAGGTACTTTGGGGTAGGTCGTTGAGAAGCACTGTTGTAAAAAGCATCGCTCAGGGCACAGTTGCGGAGTCCAGTGTCTGTGTGTGTGTTTCTCAGGTTTCTCTTGCTGCCAAGCTGCTCCCTCCCTGGTTCCTCCAACTCAGCTGTCTTGAGCAGAGTGTGAGTTCTGGGTTCTGTATGCTATGCCGAGTTCTCCTTTCTCTGTGTCCTCCTTACCCCTTGGAGTTGCCAGACTTCAAACATGCGTGCCAGTTCATTGATGGACAAAGGATCACATCATTTCAACTTTAATATCCCAGATTATTGGTAATTGTTTATTGGAGTTAAGGGTTAAAGTACACCCTTTAAGGTTTACTGCCTTTGAGTATCTTATGCAGTTCTCTGGTGGCTTCTGAACTGACAACGGTGTTCTTTGTATCTTTTTGAACTGACTATGGTGTTCTCTTTATATTTTTTAACATACTACGGTGTTCTCTGTATCTTTTGAGCACTGATCCTTGCCTAGATTTATGCTTTGCATGTGATCTTTTCTTGATTAGTGGCTTATCTTTGAATTGAGGTATCTTTAAGATACAGATATTTGATTTTCACATAATCTAGTTCATCACAAATCTGGTGGTTTGTGTCTTATTTTGTTTACGAGTTCTTTTGCCTTCACCAGTACCATTTATTCTAAACGTTTAAAGTTCTGCTTTTTGTGTATGGGCCTTTCATTCACAAGGGATTTATGTTAATGTTAATGTGCCAGAGATTTGGCTTTATTTCTTCCAAATGGCAAGCCAGCTATCTCAGACTGTTGAGAAGTTCACTGCTTCCTCTTTCTGAATGCCATTCATGTTACATAGGAAGATACTACATGTCAAAGATCTCTGTTTTGTTTTAACTGTCTTCCCTGTTACTTCTTGCTGCTGGAGTTTTTCCTTAGCTATTCCTCTTGGCTATAATTGTTAACTATTCTTAATTATTCTGAAATTAGCCTGGATTAACTATGCTCTATATTCAGCCAGGAGACAGTAAGGACCAGCTCACTTCTGTAAAATTCTGTCAGGATTTTTGTTAGAACTATATTGAATGTACACTGATTTGGAGCGAATGGAAATATTTATGATACTGAGTCTTTCAAATCTCTTCTATTTATGAGAAATGTATTTTAAGGAGTATCATAATTAAAGATTAAGGAGATGACGCAGGGTGTAAAGTGTAAGCAGTTGTGAAAACCAGAAACACATTAAAAACATGGAGATGGCTTGGTGACCCAGCTGTAATTTCAGCTTTACTAGGCATAGACGGGCTCTCCAGAGCAACCTGGCAGCAAGACTATAGACAAGTTCTGGTTCATGGAGAAGACCCCACCTTAAATGGAAGAGTCACAGGTGACTCCTAGTATCAGCCTCATTCTCCACGTGCTGTGCACCCACATGCATGTGTTCTACAGGTGTGTGCCCACACACACACACACACAAAAAAACTGGAAAAAGTATAGTATTCTTAAAGTCCCTGATATTTGCTAGAAATTGATTCCATTAGTACCTGGTGTGGTGATGCACATCTCTAGTCCTAGTACTGGGGTGGCAAGGCCAGCCTGCTCTACAGAGTAAGTTCCAAAACAGACAGATCTACAGAAAAACTTCCTCAAAAAGTAAAAAAAGAAAGCAGTTCAAGCCCTTTAAGTTTTTTTTTTTTGTTGTTTCTGTAATAAGTACACTCTTCCACAAAGGAACTTTTTCTAGCTTGTCATTGCTTTGGTGTAACTATCCATTGGTTTTTAGTTAGCAACAGTGCTGAAAATGCTCATATTCATAATGGTATCCTTGGTTTTCCTGTGAGTAATCGTATTGTTTTCAGATATCAGCAACTCTACTTTCTTCTTCATAGAGACATCACACCTTTCATTTCTTCTTGTTTCACTGCTTTAAGCTTTGGCCTCGGAAAGTAGTAGTAGCAGGCATTTTGCTGCTATAGTTCTAATAACAATTGCTTCTTAACGTTTGCTATTCAATGAGGCTTCCTTTGTCCTTTGCTTGCTAAGGGCCCTTATTAAGAATTATTATTTTCTATATCTGTGGTTTGTATTGTTAGAGGTTATATTACTGGATTTTCTTTGTATTACTCTATTAATCCTACTCAGGCATTATGTGGAAGGTTCACTATAATCTCTTGTAAGGCTTACTGATAATTTTTAGGAATGTTTATGAAGTCAGCTTACAGTTTTCTTATAGACTCTTACCATGTTTTGCTTATTTGTATTTGGTTTGGTGTTGTGATTTGCTGTTTGTTGTGTACTGTGTCTCCCAACTGCAGAATAAATTGGAGAGCATTTATTTCCCAGAGCATTCCGTGTATGGTGGGTATTGTTTCCTTTTCATGGGTTTCATGGAACCATAAAACATTATGCTTTCCTATGGTTTGTGCTGTTTTGTTTATTTGTACTTTGGTAATATCTAACCAAATGGAAATGATTTAATTTCTCTATTGCATCTAAGTTTACTCCATTATTCATTTCTTTTTAAGTTTCAGAAATTTTATTTTTGTTGAAAATTGTCTATTTTATATAATACTTCAAGTGAGGGTGCGGACTTGTAACCCTCACTGCAGCTTTGAGGCATCTGCCGTTCCCTCCCTGTCCTTACATTGTTTGTACGCTCTTTTTGTTGGATCAGTTTTGATCTTATTATTTTTTTGAAGAACTGTGTTTGGTTTTGGTTTGCTTGCTTGATTGCTTTCTTTCCTGTGTTATTTCTATGATTTTTTTTTCTTCACTGTAAATGTACGGTTCTGTAAGAAACAAATTATAGAAATAGATGCTTAAAACCATTGACTTCCAGTTTTTCCTTTTTTTTTTTTTTTGGTTTTAAGTTCTTTTGTCTTGTTTTGTTTTGCTTTGCTTTGCTTTGTTAGTGGAAGTGTGTAGGAGTATACATTTTCTTCTGAATAGTGCTTTGGTCTTGGAGGATTTGTTTAGTGGGTCTGCTTTTGCTTATATGTGTTCAGTTTTCTTTTTAAGGTATTTCCATTATAATTTCATCATTAGTCCATGATCAGTTTTTGGTTCAGTGAGTTTTGAGAAATCTACCTTTTTTATTATTGATTTTTAGTGTCAAAGTCAGAAGATAACATTTGCCATATGGGTCATCGCGTTGTGTGTTGAAATTTGCCCTGTAGCCCTTTTCTGTAAATGCCCCATGTGTATATATCATCTCTGTTTGTTGGGTGCAGGTTTCTGTGCTGATTGATCGCATCTTCTGCGTTATTCTCATTTTGTCTTCTGATACTATCAGTTTACTGAGAACATATGTTAAAACATTCTGCTATACTCATTGTTGACTTGCAATTTTTTCTTTTTTTTTGGAACCTCTATCATGAAAGGCATTTATATTTGGGATTTCTCAGGAGATTTGTTACTAATTTATAACATTCTTTATCCCTAAACATATTTTGTGGCATAAGACTCAATGCTGTCTAATGATAGCTATATGGTTATGCCTCATAACATAGCTATGTTCTCTGGGCTGTTTTCTTGGTATATCTTCTCATTCTTTTACTTTCAACTTTTCTATGTCATTATGTTTTAGGTGTGTCTCTTATAAACAGCATATAGCTGGATTTTGTTATCTTATCCAATGTGAGAATCTGTCTTTTAACTGGTGAGTTTTAGTCTTTTTATATTTATTGTAGTTGCTACTGTATTTAGATTTGTTATCACTCAGTTATGTGCTATTTACCATGTATTTTTTTTTCCACTACTACTTTTTCCACTGTGAATTGTCTGTATTCATTTTATTTCTTTTACTTGACTAGAAGTTTTACATTCTGTGTCTAGAGTGCACACCTAGTCATTACTTGTAAACTGTTGAGTATCTGACTCAGGAAAATCTAAAGTTGATCATTTTCTCTGTCCTCTTTTTGAATGATATTTTGAAATGCTTTAATGCTCACCCATCTTCTCCAGTCTCACATGCCAAGGTTGCTCTCTCGCTGTCTCCATGTTGTTTTATCTTCTCCCTGCTTACTCTCATCATTGCTAAGGATTCCTATATAGAGAACATTTGCTTTCATTTAAAAGTGGTAAGTAATCTTTCCCTCTGCTTCAGACAGTTTACTTTTTTCTGCTATTTAGTTGTTTTCTTGTTTTGTTTTTCTAGTATAAGCAAAGCTTGTTCAGTCTTCCTTGGTCAAAAGTGCTGTCCTTTCGTCCTCGGATGGCCCTTCAGATGACAGTTCTGCACCACACAAAGTTTACATTGTTGTCTGTCCTGCTGTGTGTGATTATAAGCATGCAGCTACACTGGTTGTTCTTTCTCATTCTGCTTTTCAAATAACTGGTTGCTCTCCAGCTCTCATTAGGCCAGCAGGTAGAGTTCTTAGTCCAGGTTCTTAGAGTTACAGCCTCTGGAAGTCTTGGTTTTGTTTGGAAGTCAGTTCGAATGTACAAGGCCTTTCTGGTCCTCTTTGGAGCATTGTCCACATGCCTCTTTCTTGTGAAATAGCCACCCCGGAGCTGCTACCATACAAATCCTCAGCTCTCTCTTCTGTGCCACTTGAGGACTTTCATTCCTGCTTATGAACTTGATGTACATTTTAAGGCAAGTTGATTGTTTTACATGACAGTTTAGGGTATACCTGAGAGGAATTTTCTCATTTGTCTACTCTCACTTGTCTGAAACTCCAAGTCTGGTTGTACTGTTCATTGATTTCTTCCCATGAAATAGAGAGTGGTGTATCGCAGTTTATCTTTAAGCCAGAATAATACAGATTGATTTCACTCTATTAAGTCCTGGGGTAATTTATAAAGGATATTGCCTTCTGAAAAAAAAAAAAGTATTTGGAAAATTTCTTTGTTTTATGTTTTTCCCCAGAAGCCAGAGACAAGATATGCTAAAGTATCTCTTGGGGTCTTTAGGGGTTTCATACCATGGTCTACGGGTGTTTTAGCCCTTTATATAAAATGGAATGTGTTTCATCTGACTTAGGTGCATTCTCCCATATACTTAGACCTATTAAATGAAAGTTTTATGGAAACATTTGTTATACTGTACCATTCAGGGAGTGATAAGAAAAATATTTATGTTCAGCACACATTTTGGTTTTTCGAGACGGCGTTTCTTTGTGTAGCCCTGGCTGTCCTGGAACTCACTCTGTAGACCAGGCTGGCCTCGAACTCAGAAATCCACTGCCCGGCTTTCACATTTTTTTTTTTTAATTTGAGTGTTTTCCATCTCTATTTGGTTGGATCTTCAGATGAGAAACCTGTGATCATAGAGGACCATAGCTTCATAATCTTCATCTGAAAAGGAAAATTGAGGTGTTATTTTAAGAATTATGGCTAGGCAGTGGTGGCGCACACCTTTAATCCCAGCACTTGGAAGGCAGAGGCAGGTGGATTTCTGAGTTTGAGGCCAGCCTGGTCTACAGAGTGAGTTCCAGGACAGCCAGGGCTATACAGAGAAACCCTGTCTCAACCCACCCCCCCCAAAAAAAATTATGGAGATAGAATTTCAAGTGTAATTAGAAGCTTTCTTCTTTGGTCTGGGGAGTTTTGGTTAGGACAGGTGTTTAGTTTTCCATGTGTCCATTTGGATGTGGCAGCTACTGTGCTCACTATGAACATTTGTTTCCATAAGTAACTCATTTCCTTCTTTGATATTCTTTTCCTTATGTCATATTCTTGATGGCCCCTTAATAGTAGATCTTGTAACTCAAAACACAGGCTTTCTATTATCTTCTCTTGTTGTCTGGCTGTATACTCTCTCTATATATAGGGTTTTGGGGGTTTTTTTTTTGTTTGTTTGTTTTTCATTTATCTCTATGTAATTTCTTTTATGTTTTGTGGCATATCCCTACCAGGTCATGTCCATTATTTCCTACAACATGTCCTCTTGTTTAATTTCCCTTATTCTGTTTTTTTCCCTGCCACTATATGCCATTGTCTTTTGTCACCATGAGTTTGTATTGCTTCACTTTTGTACTAGGTCTTTACTTCTAGTCTGTGAACCATTGTTCTATAGTCTCATGAAAGACTGAAACTGTTAACCTTTTGTAACTTTCTTCCCACAGAGGTACACTACCAAAACAGAGCAGTAAAGAAGGAAGGAAAGTCCCTTTCTCTCAAGTTGTTTCTAGAACAGATAAACCTCAGAAGGAGTTAGCCTTAAAGCCACATGTAATTAATGTTACACCTTGTCCTGCTGATTCTAAGTGTGTTTCTCTTTGTTGTGTTATTATAGAAGCAGAGAAGATTGCGCAAGTAGCAAAAATTCGATTTCAACAGAAAGTGATGGAGAAAGAAACTGAAAAGCGCATTTCTGAGATTGAAGGTACAACAGTAAAAGGCTAAAGTTCTGAGTGTCTTGAACTCCCTGTCTGCCTCAGGAGCAGTTCTTGAGTGTCTTGTAGGGAAGCCATAGGACATGCTGGTCTGGAAGAAGTAGCTACCCAGATGATCTAGACAAACAGCAAGCAAGCAAGCAAACGGCAACAAAACCCATACAACTTAGTTCTTGCTTTAGTCTGTGACTTGGTAGCAATTTAATTCCTTTCCTACAATGAGTCTTCTTTAGCTCTTACTTTATTTTCTGATGAAGTATAAGAATTCTTCAAAATCTTTTGTTAAAACAAAATAAATGTCTAGAGAGATGGCTTAGTAGTTAAGAACACTGGCTAGGACCAGGTTCAATATGCAGACCCATGTGATAGTTCATAACTGTCTATAATTCCAGTCCTAGGGGAATTTAACACCCTCTTATATACATATGATGCTCAGAGATACATGACAGGTAAAATACCCATATACATAAAATAAATGGAAAGCTTTTAGGCATGTGCACAGTAAGGACAGGGGAGATGGCTCAGAGCTTTTTTTTTTTTTTTTTTTTTTGGTTTTTCGAGACAGGGTTTCTCTGTGTAGCTCTGGCTGTCCTGGAACTCACTTTGTAGACCAGGCTGGCCTCGAACTCAGAAATCCACCTGCCTCTGCCTCCCAAGTGCTGGGATTAAAGGCGTGCGCCACCACCGCCCGGCGGCTCAGAGCTTAAGAACACATACTGCATACTGCTCTTGCAGAGAATCTGAGTTCAGTTCTGAGAACCCATGGTAGGCAGTCCTCAACTGCCTCTAACCACAGCTCCAGATATTCTCTTGGGTACAGTCTCAGTGTTTCTCTCTCTCTCTCTCTCTCTCTCTCTCTCTCTCTCTGTGTGTGTGTGTGTGTGTGTGTGTGTGTGTGTATGTGTGTGTTTCTCTCTTTCTCACTTTCTCATACACATAATTTAAATATATAAATTAAACACACAAATAATTTTTTAATGTTCATAATAATAAACCACCAGTTCATCACATGTGAACAGCACTAACAACAAATTAGCTGGGAAAAAGATACAGTCCAGTTGTAATGAAAAAAATCTAAAACTCTGTAATCACATAGTGATCTGTTTGTTATTGAACCCAGGGCCTTGCATATGCTAATGTGGATGTTCTTAGACCACAGTCTTTATGCTTATATATAGCTTCATCTTATCTCTCTGTGTTAATTGATTCTAGATTATGCCTAAGGTTGTTTTAGCTGAGCCCATCCTGAGTAGAGGGTAAGGCTCTAGGTGAGGGAAGTTGGAGGAAGTAGAGGACAAAGGAGCCACTTAGAACAGAAAATGAGTTAACTCAAAAAGCTGTTGGCTAACAGTGATAAACTTTAATTCCCCTTAAAAAGGAGCTGTCCTGAGGATTGAGAGTTTAGAAATTGTTAAATTTATAACTTAAAATGAGGCAAACAATTGAAATGTTAAACAGTAAGAAAAGATACTCTTACCCAGATGAGGGAATAGAGTGACAATTTTCTTTCATTGCAAACATGTTGTTACTGTTTTATTTGTTAGATGCTGCATTCCTGGCCCGAGAGAAGGCGAAAGCAGATGCTGAGTATTATGCTGCACACAAATATGCCACCTCAAACAAGGTGACCACTCTTCATGCCCTTCCCTAATAACTGTTTCTGGTGTGCATTTGATTTCATGGGTTCTGGTGTGGTAGAAATAGTTGTATTCAATGTCAGAAAAGGGTAGTGGCCAGCCCATCATTGACCAAACATGTAGCAAGACATATTGATACCCATTGTCAGGGGAGGAATATTGTCTGTTTTTCTGAAAGTAAAGAGTAAAGACCAGCAGATGCATGAGCACAGGTCAAATGCCATAAAACCATCTGTCCTATAAGGAGGGACTCTGAAAAGTTGAAGGTCTTTTGAGAAAACAACAGAAAGAGAGGAAAACTAATTTACAATAGCTTTCCAGATAGTTAGCTTTTCAGGATAGAAACTGAACTTATGTATTGTTTGCTCTCAGAGACATCCTTGCAGTTTCTGGGGAGAGATCCTTTTCCACCATTGAAGGCTGTCCGTGTACTATGGTATACTTGTATCCCTGTCTCTTCCCTTCCCTTCCTGCTGCACACCTGTAGTACTTGTTTTAACATCTTCTCTCACACACATTTCCACAGTGTAAATTTAGAAACAAATTTGACTTCAGAGGAAACAGAGTGGAATTTTGACAGATGAAAGCAAGATGGGGACTTTACACATCCACCAGTACAAACTGGTGGTTGGAGATCTGGCCAGACGGAAGTGTCAGGATGTTACTATTGGGATTGAAGAGATGGTTGAGAGTGCTTGCTGTGCTTTCAGGGGACCAGAGTTCAATATCCAGCACCTACACTGGGTGCTCACAACTCCAGCTCTAAGGGTTATATTCTATCTCCGTCCCTTCACAGCCATGTACACATGTGCACACACAAAAATACATATAAACAAAAATAAAGGGTCTTTTTTAAAATAAAAGATGTTATTATGATGATCAAACTTATTTTGAAAAGGGTAGTCGTTTTATATCATCTTGAGAAATGCTACTTAGATATCAGTGTGCATTAAAACAGCTTTAAAAAGTAATTTAGTTGTACTGTATGATCAGATTTAATTGCAGTGTTTTGGCAGAGGATTAGAATCAGCTGGAGAGGGTCTCCACCTCTCCAGTGACTAAAGATGCTGAAGTGTAGAGAGTAACTGATCAGCACTGCAAAGTATAGGTCAGACCCAAGACAGAGAGCAGATGACTAGAGTAATCCTGGGGAAAATAGGAAACAACAGAAATGGGTTCTAAACCAAAAGCAAGTTTGGTCAAAAATATCGACACAAAATACTAGTAGTGAGGCAGATGATGTACCTCAGTTGATAGAGAGCATACATAGCATGGCTGGTCCTTAATTTGGTTTCTAATACCACATAACCCTGGCTGTGGTGACAGATATCTAGAATCCCAGTAATCTGGTGGTAAAAACAGGAGAATTAAAAGTTCAAGGTCATTCCCTTCCTCATACCAAGTTTGAGGCCAGCCTGAAATATGTGAGGCCCTTTTTCAACCATTAACTGTTGGTAGAAGCAGTTCTGGTGGTTGACAAAACATACATGTTTAAATCCAAATGATTTAAACAGGTAAGATGCCAGCTTAGGTGATTTCTAGACATAACCAATGTCTAGAAATCTCAAAATTCTGTTGAAAAAGTTGTCACTAAGACACCTGGTTAAACAGTTGTGAACCTAGGCTTTTCATTGGAAACTGTAACACTGATCTGTTGAATTGTATACCTCTCTCAAGAGAATCAGAAATTCTGTGTCATTTCCTGGTTGAGTTGAGCTACATGATATAGAAAATGTAAACTACTTTATAAGCTACAAAAGAAATACTATGTTATTTGATCTCCAATCTATTAAAAAAATATATGGCTTATCCTACATTAAGACAGGAGTTTGTTAAAGGAATTTTAGTTAAGAACTTAGCTGTTCATAGGATAGCCACACTCCAAAATGAAATAGGGTCACTGACAAACATTCCAAGTTGAGTCATGTTACTCAGGAGAGCAACTAGAGAAACAGTCTTCAAGAAAGAGATGACTATTGCACCAAACTGTTCTAATTCTTCTGTTCTTGTTTACCCCACACAGCACAAATTAACCCCAGAATATCTGGAGCTCAAGAAGTACCAGGCCATTGCTTCTAACAGTAAGATCTACTTTGGCAGCAACATCCCTAACATGTTTGTGGACTCGTCTTGTGCTTTGAAATACTCTGATGTTAGGACTGGAAGAGAAGGCTCCCTTCCCCCTGAGGAGGCTCTTGAACCCTCTGGAGAGAGCCCCATCCAAAACAAGGAGAATACAGGTTGATGCAAGAGGTGGAAATGTTCTTCCATATCAAGATGCGACCCAAGGGGCTAAGTGGGAACAGTGGTTATGTGGACTCTGAAGATTCACAGAGAATTTGTGCTCTGTTGTGATTCTCTTGTCATAGTCCTGGTTTGCCAGCTGACTACAGGATAGACCCAGCTGTCTGGCAGTCAAATGGTCTCTGCAGCCACAGTTTTATCAAGTATCCTGTATGTGTTCCTTTGTAAACCGGTACTCACGAATGAGGGAAAGTGATGCTAAGATACTGCCTGCACTGGAATGTCAAACACTATACAACAAGCTGTGTTTTTTAAAAGCTGAGGTCTACTGAATAATGTTTACATTGGTCCCTGGGGACATGTGTGCTCAGACATTCAAGAGCTAGGAAGCCAGAAACGGTAAGTTAAAGAAGAGAAGTGTCATCAGACACTTGGGACCCAGGCTCTCTTTAAAGTCTAGCCCTGGCATTCCTCCATGTGATTAACAGCCAGACCTCTGGATTCCTAGGAAATTATCCTCCAGTTGAACAACATTTACTTGATACAAATTGTATCTTTCTGCTTTTCTAGTCAGGTTGGTGGCCTGCAGGGACACGCACTTTGCCACCCAACCAGAGGTTCCTCGAAGAGATTCCCAATTACTAGTTTATTGTGTTAGTAGACTCACAGATAAAGAAAGCAGCTGAAATTTAAGGGAGATAAAGCCTGCACTGCACCAAAGCTGTGAGGTCCTGTGATTGCTTTATGCAGTGAAGTCCTCAACCTCACTGCCCCAGCCCATGTGTGACTAAAGTGCCCGGTTTTAGCCAGACAACTGCTTAGATGTCACCTCTTGGTGGACCAAAGCTAGGACAAGGCTTTAACCAGACATAGGAGCAGTGGGCAATTCCTAATTCACTGCACAGTATTATATCATAATTGCAGGAAGTTTTTATTTTTAAAACTGGATTTGGGGAACATTCATTCACCCCAGCACTTGTGTCTAAAGGCCAAGGTTCTAGGGCCATGGTCACTGACACACTGGCTCTCCTTAAAGTAGTTCACACATTGTGGAGCCAAGTGGCCTAGACAGCATCCTTAGTCATCTTTGTCTCCTTCCCTGGGATGCAGATGTCAAAGCTGCTCTCCCAAACTTCACCTTCTCTAGGAGATCAGAATTCTTTTGACTTCCTGGGCAGCCATTGAATTTATTTCCCATGAGAAGATGACAGTTAAAGCCGTGGCTCTAGGAGATCACTTCATCTAGACCTTTTTACCCATCACACTAACTTTCCTGGAGTACTGTGCTGCACAGGTAGGCCTGAGTCTGCCCGGCTTGTTGACAGCTCTTGTGTATACTGTGTTGAAGCCAGACAGAAAAGTAATGGGGCCACTTCCTGAAACCTCTTTAGCTGTTGATGTCACAGCAGCTAAAGGGTTGTGCCAAACATTTTATTAAGAAAGGAAAGCCCAGATTTGAATGGGTTTTCCCCTAGGCCTTATAGTGTAGAGGCATTTGTAATATGGAGAGAAAAATTTTTCTCATTTAATTATAGAAATTACCTTTAAACAGATTTTGTGTTCTTTGGCCCTTCTTACAAGAATTTTTAAACTATACAAATACTCCTGTTATATTGTTGCTGCAGATAAATAATGATTGTTGTGGGATATCTGGATCATTGAGCTTTGTGCTTTCATTCCTAGAGATGTTTCTTATTCCCGTTTAGTGAAATGCTGTTGCCCCAAAGTGATGGTTGTGGGTTTTCTTACCAGTCATAGGCCCTGGTGAGGAACAGGGAAGCACCATTGTGAAAGATTAAAGAAAGCACTTCCACATGAGCTCCTTATGGAGTGAGCTTGCTTCCCTGGCCCACTCAGTGAACTGAGTCTGACCATCCTTCAGGGACGTTCCTTTTGGTAAATATACACTGTAATCTTTAAGTCTAAATTTATATGTGAAAGTTAACTTTTTTAAAAAACCTAAATAAAATTATTTTCCTATCAGTGATTGTGTGTGTTTTATTTTCTACATGTCTTCATACTTTTCTGTTGTTGTAACGTGTTCCAAGGCTGTCTGTAGCATGCTCTAAATCTGTCTGTAGAATGCTCTAAGGCTGTCTTGCCCATTTCAGCTAGAGGGCCAGTGGGTTTGCTGATTGAACTTAACTGTAGAAGTTTGTACTTTTTCCAAAATAATGACTACTAGTATGGGACCGTGAAAAAGCAGTGTATGTTTTGGTTGAGCAAGTCTTAACTTTCAAAGACCCAGTGAAAGATTTCACAAGGGACGGAAACAGTAGAGACACGTTTCCAGACACAGGAGGATTCCACAAGTCCTCCAACTCTACTAACCTGTGCTATCAATCGAGTAGACAATACCCTAAGGTCCCAGCATTCTGGCTGGACTCTACCCCCAGTCACTGACCACAGCCAGGTGTGCCCCACCCCCAGACAGCTCTGCCCCCTCACCTCTCTCTTCTCGTCTCTTTCTGTCTCCCTTCTCTCTTCTTCTCCTCCCTTCCCCTTCTCCATGCTGGTCACATGGAAATGGCCAGCCCCTACTTTCCTATCTCCTCTCTCCTGTCTTATAACCATACTTTGCTTCCTTTCAACTAGATAAGCCATGAGGGCCTGGCGCTTGCAGCCGTGACACCAGACTTAGAACTCATGTGCCCTCACTTGTACTAGCCTGGCCTGAACCACTGGGCCGCTGCTTCCTGCCCATGCCCCCAATTTTCCTTCAGCCTCACGGCAGACTGTGGTGCCCTGGGACCCCCAATTTGTTCTCAGCTCCTCCACGGTGTCCAGCGTCACCTGCAACACCCAAGGAGGGAGAACTTGTGACTCCCTCAGCTGTTGTCCCCCCTACCCCCACTCTCAGAGGACTGGGATGCAGATGCCCATCTGGTGGCAGAGTGGAGCACAAGAACAGACACTTGAGTAAGTGCCCAGAGTATTGGACCTCTGGTGGGACTCAAGTCATCTTTCCCAATCCCTTTAGATCTGCCACTGCCCCTGCTGGGAGGTTCACCACTTACAGCACAGTGATGGAACACGCCACAGCCGTGGCAGCGAGTGCTGCACCTGACATACTAGGTATATGTATATATATACATACATACATACTTGGTTTTTCAAGACAGGGTTTCTCTTTATAGCCGTGGCTGGCCTGGAACTCACGCTGTAGACCAGGCTGGCCTTGAACTCAGAAATCTGCCTCCCAAGTGCTGGGATTAAAGGCGTGCACCACCACCGCCCGGCTTTAGAGTAACATTTCCACTTTTTCCTAACTCTTAGAATTTGTTATCAAATTTGTTATTGTTTGTGGGATAAATCAGTAGCAAGAGATTGAAGAAGGAAGATGGACATTGTGCCCCTTAGAGTCTTCCTAGAAGGAAAACAGATTTACATTTAAAAAGGCATGAGGCAGCTTGTGTACATTTTAAGTGGTAGTGTTGAGGTGTGACTAACTTCATTAATTCAGAGTCAGGATTGGACCTAGATTCTCGCCTGGGGAACATCTTTCTTTGGAAGACAGTTGCAACAGTGCTGTTGGGCTAGCAAGGAATAGTAGTTGGGAGGTCCCAGTAAGGAGTCCCTTTATTTGGCTTCTAGAACTGCACCATACTATCCCACATTAGCTGCCACAGACCAGGGAGCTGTGGCTAATTTGAACTCGTCATCCTATAGGCTTTGTTATTAAGATGAGTTAAAGTGTAAATTAGCAGTTGTGACTCCTACTTGCTTTAAAATGATTAAGTCCAGTGTGTGGGGCCAGGAGCTTTGTAATCTGACTCTGCTGTCCTTTCCAGCCCTTCTCTAAGATCTGTGACTGTGCCATCCCTCTATTTCCCTTTGTAATGTCCTGGCCTGGCCTACTTTTCCTCTCTTGTGGCACCATCCCTCCTTTGCCAACTCCTAAGTATTGATGCCAACTCCTAAGTATTGATTCCTCATCACTTCAGAGAGTTCACCCTGAACTGTGCTCAGAGTTAGCATCCATTTATCCAGTGTGAATAGTCACCCTGCCTCATTACTGCCCGGCGTCTATCACGTAAACCTAGGCTCTATAAAGGCGGTGACCATGGTTATATTGTTGCCTGGGGATTGTATGTAGTTCTAGCTGCTGAGATGGTGTTTGATCCTTGAGACCTGATCAGTTTTGTTTCATGGAAATGAAAACATGATTATGAAGTACAGGAAAATGTAGTGAAGTCTAACAAAAGGACTTAGAAGCTGTGTTTAAGTCCATATGAATGAAGACTTATGAAATAGTCATGGGAAATTACCAGGCATTTCTAAGCGGCTTACTCATTCTTGCAGGACCTCTCTTGAGCAAAATAAGTTGTACCTAGTATAGTAATTTTCATATGGTAACTTCCAGGGTATGTTAGTTTATCTTACCTATAGAAACCAGTATGTTTCTGTCTCTGAGTAGCCTGGAAATTCCTATAGTAGAGAATGACACAGTACTTGATGGGTGTGAGCATGAAATAAAACACATTGATATTTGTCTTCAGGAACCAAGGTATAAGATAACTAGATTGTAACATTGGCCACAACCTCAAGAGCCATTCCAGTAAGCCAGACCAGTGTCGCCATCTTCTCCTGCTCTTGTCTTTGTGTAACCATCTAGAACAGTCAATTTCTCACTCCTGGTGTCCTTTAGTTACACAAACCATAACTCAGTGACACTTGTCTTGTTTTTCTTACTGTGTGCTATGGCTTGAGTATGTTCTTCAAAAGGCATGTGCTAAGAACAGCCTCTAGTCCACCAGTCTCTCTCTGAGAGAGCCCAGAGACTGGAGACAGTGCAGTGAATGAATTAAAACCTTTGTGGCAAGAATGAGTTCATTTAAGGGGATTTCATCCCTGTTTGTGTGCTTGCATCCCCCTCCTTCCCTTTTCCTCCCTCGTCCTCTGATTGTTTCTTATATTCTGCTTTGTTGCCGTGAGATGATGCAGCAAGAAGGCACGTTCAGCAGGTATTGGCCTTAATTTTGGATTTCTAGCCTCCAGAGTGGTGAGAGATTGCCGTTTGTCATTAATTACCCAGTTGACAATGTTCTTTTAGAAAATGCAAGATGAACAAAGAGGAGAACTTGGTTCCAGAGGAGTGGAGTGTTGCTGTAGTAAATATCTGAAAATGTGGACATAGTTTTGGAGTTGAATAATGAGTAGAGGCATTTGGAGAAGCCGCCTGGAAACAGCTTGGTTGCCACGAGCAACATCAAGGTATGTTCTTGTGAGGGATCAGCAAGGAGGGCTGTAGGGATCGTGGATTTTCAGCACAGATAGGATGGGCAAGCCTGTTCTGAGAATGCAGAAATAGGAACTAAGTGTTGGGAGCTGCAATGAAGGTTACCATTCTGAGCTGAAAAGGAAAACCTCTGTGTGACAAGGTGTTCTGGAAGAGGAATCTTAGGATCACGCCCTATGATTCAGTGGAAGACGTTACTTCCATTCTTTGTTGTGCAGGGGATTGAGCCCAGAGCCTGGCACATGCTCAGTAGATACTCTAGCAATAACTACTCCCCACTCTATTTGAAAAGATTTCAGTGTATACTCTAGAAGCAGCTGCTTTTGTTCCTTTTAACTGCAGATAGCAACAAGGCAGGCAATGATATAAAGATGGAATTTTTAAAGAAAACAAAACAGGAATTTGAAGAATCCTTAGTGTACTGGCTGGTTTGGTGTGTCAACTTGACACAGGCTGGAGTTATCACAGAGAAGGGAGCTTTAGTTGGGGAAGTGCCTCCATGAGATACAGCTGTGGGGCATTTTCTCAATTAATGATCAAGGGAGTAGGGCCCCTTGTGGGCAGTGCCATCCCTGGGCTGGAAGTCTTGGGTTCTATAAGAGAGCAGGCTGAGCAAGCC
>NW_022196904.1:175235648-175248306 GCF_008632895.1 Mastomys coucha | reverse complement strand
CTAAAGTGAAAACTTTGCATTACTGGGACTATTGATGCTGGTTAACTGGAGCTAAGAAATTAGTGGTGGTTAAGAAGAGACCATCATCACTGAGGTGACATCTTCTGGGAAGTGTTTTCTGAGACCACAAAGAGACTGTGTTCCAGAGATAGCCAAGGTTGTTTGTACCTTGTGCTGCAGCAGGACTTGTAAGAGTCACCCAGGTGGTACTGGTTTTGAAGGCATGAAGGGGTCATGAAGAGCAACTGAGGCTCAGCACAGTGAGAGGTCATGGGAAGCTATTGGTGAAAGTGCAGCCTCAGTTGCAATTGATGGCCCAGGATTGAAGGGGTCGTGCAAAGGAGTTGAGGCTTGAAACCATGAAGAGAGCCTATGAGAGGCTATTGGTGAAGCCTAGTTACAGTTGAAGACAGCAGTGTTTTGGAGATGCCAGTGCCATGAATGACCACCAAGAACAGCAGCAGCAGTGGAGTATGGGCATCTGGAGCCTAGAAGACAAGATGTGTGCTACAAAAGGCAGAGCTGGAGAGGTGACTCAAGCCCTTGGAGGAGCCCAGAAGATCGTGAGTTGGGTCCCAGACATTGGTTTTGCTTTTGATTGTGATTGATTGTGCCCTGATATTTTTCCCTCTTGAAAGAAGAACATATTTTAGTGGAGCCCACAGTTAAGAGACTTTGAATTTTAAAAGATATTGGACATTTTAAATAGATTGAACTTTAAATGTGTAAAGACTGTGAGACTTTAGATCTTGAGGATGAATAAGAAAGTAAGGGTTGAGACTTAATAGTGATGTGTTTGTGTCAAGTTGACAAGGGGTCAATTGTACTGGCTGGTTTTGTGTGTCAACTTGACACAGCTGGAGTTATCACAGAGAAGGGAGTTTCAGTTGGGGAAGTGCTTCCATGAGATCCAGCTGTGGGGCATCTTCTCAATTAGTGATCAAGGGGATAGAGCCCCTTGTGGGTGGTGCCATCCCTGGGTTGGAAGTCTTGGGTTCTATAAGAGAGCAAGCTGAGCAAGCCAGGAGAAGCAAGCCAGTAAGGAACATCCCTTCATGGCCTTTGCGTCAGCTCCTGCTTCCTGACCTGCTTGAGTTCCAGTCCTGACTTCCTCTGGTGATGAACAGCAATGTGGGAAGTGTAAGCTGAATAAACCCTTTCCTCCCCAACTTGCTTCTTGGTCATGATGTTTGTGCAGGAATAGAGACCCTGACTAAGACACTTAGCCCAGCTGTTGTAAAGAAAGCTAAGAGATGTTTTTTGTTTTTTGTTTTTTGTTTTAGAGACAGGGTTTTTCTGTGTAGCCTTGGCTGTCCTGGAACTCACTCTGTAGACCAGGCTGGCCTCGAACTCAGAAATCCACCTGCCTCTGCCTCCCAAGTGCTGGGATTAAAGGCATGAGCCACCACCGCCTGGCAAAAACCAATGTTTGCTGAAGTACTACTGGTAGAGGACAGCTAACTGCTGTCCTTCCATCTTAGGACTTCCTAGTCTCTATTACCAAGAGCCAATTTATATTGATTATAATACCTTTATGGCACAAAAGGGACTATCATAACCATGTTTCTTTGGAAATATTACCTGTCTTCACTGTTATTTCTTTTCATTCATTTTTTACTAGTTTTTGGGTTTTTTTAATCTTCAAAAATAGAAACAGGAGGAACACTACCCAATTCGTTCTATGAAGCCACAGTTACACTTATACTTAAACCACACAAAGACCCAACAAAGAAAGAGAACTTCAGATCAATTTCCCTTATGAATATTGATGCAAAAATACTCAATAAAATCCTCGAAAACCGAATCCAAGAACACATCAAATTCATCATCCATCATGATCAAGTAGGCTTCATCCTAGGGATGCAGGGATGGTTCAATATACGGAAATACATCAACGTAATCTACTGTATATACAAACAAAAAAAACCACATATGATCATCTCATTAGATGCTGAGAAAGCATTTGACAAAAATCTAACACCCCTTCATAATAAAACTCTTGGAAAGATCAGAAATTCAAGGCCCATACCTAATCATAGTAAAAGTAATATATAGCAAACCAGTAGCCAACGTCAAACTAAACGGAGACAAACTTGAAGCAATCCCACTAAAATCAGGGACCAGACAAGGCTGCCCACTCTCCCCCTACCTATTCAATATAATGTTCAAAGTCCTCGCCAGAGCAATTAGACAACAAAAGGAGGTCAAAAGGATACAAATTGCGAAAGAAGTCAAAATATCACTATTTGCAGATGATATGATAGTATACTTAAGTGACCCCAAAAATTCCACCAGAGAGCTCCTAAACCTGATAAACAACTTCAGCAATGTGGCTGGATATAAAATTAAGCCAGCGGTCTTTCTCTACTCAAAGCATAAACAGACTGAGAAATTAGGGAAATGACACCCTTCACAATAGTCACATATAATAAATATTGCATACCTTGGTGTGACTACCCAAGCAAGTGAACGATCTGTGTGACAAGAACTTCAAGTCTCTGAAGAAAGAAGTAAAAACTGTAGTCTCATGTAAGTATTTATTAGACACCTACTATGTCACTAAAGCAACAAAAAAGACATATATCCTTGGAGGTGAGGTGGGACGGTTTAAGTAACCACAAAATGGTGAGCAGCACAGCAGGTCCAGTGACCATCCGCAGAATCTGGTGGCTTCTAGGAAGCGACGTGTGATCTGAGCCAAGTTTCAAATGATGAATGGAAGGCAGCCCGCTGAAGACGGTGGTGAAGCAATATGTTTGAGGTGATGGGAAAGTCACATTACATTTAAAATGCAATTCCCTCACCTCAACCGTACCAGGAGACATGAGAGCCTTCTCATTGCAAGCCCCTACCAATAACCATTTCTGCTTACAAGCACAGGCCCTCATTTGCAGGCATTCTCTTTTTGAATCCTCACAACCTTAAGAGGTTCTGCTTCGGCTTACAGCTGGGGTTTAGAAAGATCACATGACCCAAAAACCACATAAATAGCGAGGTGCAAAGTAAAGCTTTGAACTATATATACCATAGATCCAGGGTCTTTAACCTTAACCTTGCTCACTGAAGCCATTAGGACAGTGAAGGCTCTGAATTTAGGAGAGATTTCAAAGGATGTATAGTCTAAATGAAGGCCAGGAAAAAGGATGACTGATTGGTTAGCATGTTAAGTAGTGACCCATGGATTGGCTTTCTCTGCCCGCTAGGCCTAGGAAGAAGTGCACTCTAGAGGAGCTGGTCAGAATAGCAGCTGACTGCAGAAACATGAGCCTTTTAGAGCCTGGACAAACAGCACTCTTCCATTCCATGAACCAAATGGAACTGAATAGCATAAAAATGGTCATTGTGGATGACCGTTGTGCTCAGGTAGGAAGCCTTCCTGCTCCTGTAGTATAAAGTTATGTTGGCTGAACATGGCAGCCTCCACCGTCAAGGGACTAAGCGCATTGCGCTCCAGTGCTGGTCGGCCTGTTGCATTTATCAGAAAAATTCCTTGGACCGCGGCATCGAGTGAGCTGAGAGAACATTTTGCACAGTTTGGCCATGTAAGAAGGTGTGCTGTACCTTTTGACAGAGAATGGCTTTCACAGAGGCATCGGTTGGGTTCAGTTTTCTTCTCAGGAAGGACTTCAGAATGCACTACAACAAGAACATATTATTGATGGAGTAGAAGTCCATGTTCAAGCTCAAAGAGCAAAGGTTTTGCACGGGGCTCAAACATCTGATGAAGAAAACGATTTCTGAGATGATCAGTGTACCGTCCATTAAATAAACAGAACTGAAAAAAAAAAGTTATGTTGGCTGAAAAAGTCCCCCTCCCCAGATCATACCCCCTTCCTGGGGACAGCTTACATAAAGTAAGTGTTTGGTGCATGCATAGAAAGCAGAAAAATTGTTTCAACTGGTTTTCCCTCCAAAATTTCTCTACTTACTAGTAAGCCAGGATTTGCATCTTAATGGCTATATTAAGCCAAATTGCAATTAAGGCATATAAGGGAAGTTCAGAGCAACTGGGTATTTGATTCCTCCAGTTGTGTTCAGCCTTACCTTCTCTTGCATTGGAGTTAAGTCTGTGTTGGACAATTCCACCAGATGTCACCTCACTTTTCCCTAGTTGCCTCTCCACTTCATGCAAACACCTCAACAGTTTTTTACTTTAGGAGTCCCTCAATACCATAAGCTGTAGTCAGTCCACACACATGCTCAACCCAGCACAAGAGTGAGTACCCCAAGGGACAACCTTCAGTGAGAAGTGAGCATAAATGATTACTGTGGGGTGACCCCCAAATAAACTTTTCAATGAAGACAGCAACCCTCCTATCCCAACAAAAGAAGCAGTTTGATCACGAAGTTAAATTTCAACAAAAATTTAAAGAATAACCTGGTGTGTGTCCGGATAGCCAGCTGTAAAGTTAATAGACCAACCATCAAGACAATCTCTGCTTTCTTAGACTCAACAGTCTCGCGGGAGAGTGAACTCTTTAAGGTAAGAAGACCTAAACAGCATGAACCTGGTGTTAGAAAAGTGAAAAACCAGTCCACTGAAGCACAAGCTTAGCACACTGGGTTAGCAAAACTATCTCAACCCATGGATCTCTTGGAGAATATACAATGTCCATTAAGAATGTATAAAGTGCTCATTGTTGGGGCTGGAGAAATAGCTCAGTGGTTAAGAGCTCTTCCAGAGGACTAGAGTTTGGTTCCTAACACCAACAGGGTAGCTCACAACCTTTTTTGTACCTCTAGTTCCAGGGGACCTGTCAGTCTTCTGGCCTTTGTGGACACTGTACAAGTGTGCCCTTGCATGCATATAGGCAAATACTCATAAAGTCAATGTTTTAAGTGTTTAGTGTCTGAACTGGCTAATCTTATGTAAACTTGACACCAGATAAAATAATTTTGGAAGAAGGAACCACAATTGTGAAAAGATCCCCAATAATTGGTCTGTGGTACATTTTATTGATGGATGATAGATGTGGGGGGAGGGCAACTCACTGGGCAGTCCCACCCCTGAGCTATAAGAAAATGAGCTGAGCAAGCATGACAAGCAAGCCGGTAAGCAGCATTGCTCCATGAGTCCTCCAGGACATCAGTTCTTACCTCCAAGTTCCCGCCCCAAATTCCATGGAAGATGGACTGAGAGTTATAAGATGAAACAAAGCCTTTCCCCCCAAGTTGCCTTTGGTCATTGTGTTTTAGCACAGCAACAGAAATTCAGTAATACAGTGCCATTCACTTTTAGGGAAGAACAGTAGGCTGCCTAAAAATAACAATAAGAAATGATGGCAAGAAGTGGGAATCCTTATACATGGTGGCAGGTTATTATTTACTTTGGAATACTTTTTGATGGTTCCTTGAAATGTTAAATAGTTATCATGTGACCCAGTGATTCCAAGAACACTGAAGAATATCCTACAGCTGATGACTGGACAGACCATTGTCATATCATGAAAAGGAGTAGGGCAGTGACATGCTACAGCATGGATGGACCTTGAAACCATGCCGAGTGAACACAAACACTGAAGGCAGGATACTGTAAGAGTCCAACTCTATCAACTATTCAAGCAGGCTAGTCTATACACATGAGTAGGCGATTGCCTTAATCCACAGAGAGAAATGAGTGTGGCATTCCCTTCAGGAGTCATGAAAACATTCTAAGTTGCTATTTGTCTATTTTAAATCCTGCTAGTCATGATAAAAGAACAAACTGTATGGTACTTAAAGTATATCTCTGGCTGTAATCTTTTCTACAAGAAGGTTGAGATGATACTGTGAATTCCCAACGCCAAATCCTTTGACAAATGGAAACCAGTTTCATGTAAACAGGGTGCAGGTAGGAATGAGGGCACTTAAGAGGAGCCCCAAAGGCAGGGTCAGGAGGGAAGGGCAGCGTAGAGCATGAAGGGCCTCCTAAATCTTGTCCCGCCTTCCTGAGTTCCTCCAAAGACTAGAAAGAAAATTTGGAAGCAAAACTTTCCAGGATTATAGTCAGGGCTTGATAGATTAGATAGCTTGAAAACAGCCTTACCACTCTGTGGATTCACCCGCCTCAGTGAAAAACAAAAACCAAGATCAACTTGTCAACTGAAAGAAAATGTCGATCTGCTCTGGGCAATACAGAACTGGTGCTGAGGCAAGCGTGAGCCAAGAGGAACCATTCAACTAAGAATTCTAGTGCAACACACATTTACCTTTCATTTTTATAGCAGACTTATTTTTAGATTTTATTTTACATATACAGATATTGGTGAACCTTCATCTGGTTGTTGGGAATTGACTTTTAGGACCTCTGCTCACTCCGGTTGGCCCTGCTCGCTCCAGCCCAAAGATTTATTTTTATTATAAATAAGTACATTGTAGCTGTCTTCAGACACACGAGAAGAAGCATCAGATCTTATTACGGGTGGTTGTGAGTCACCATGTGATTACTGGGATTTGAACTCAGGACCTTTGGAAGAGCAGTCAATGCTCTTACCTGCTGAGCCATCTCACTAGCCCTTAATTTTAGATTTTTAAAAGCAGTGAATTAGACCATGAAACAGCCATATACTCAAAGAACAGCCAGAGATTTATTATTTTAAAGAACTAAGTGTTGTGTGGTACACGCTTGTAATCTTGGTGCTCCAGAGCCTACGATTGAGGGTGAGTTCAAGGCTAGCCCAGCCTCAACAGAGATTGATCATTTTAGATACAAATTAAAAACAAGATAACTTTTCAACTATCAACACTTTCTTTTAGTGTTGTAAAATTTACCACAACCTAAATTATACCATTTTAGTCTGGCATGACGTCATGGCCCCATAGTCCCAGTGTTCAGGAGTCTGAGGCAGGAGAATTACTACAAGTTCAAGCAGCCAATCCACATAGCAAAATCTCATCTAAAGAAAAAAGGCCATTTTGCTATGCTTACAGTGTGTAATTCAGTGGCATTAGGTCCAGGCACTGTGCTGTGTAAGCACTAGTATTATCAACATTTGCAGAAGCTTTCCAATATCCCAAACAGAAACTCTGAACCTCTGACTCCATAGCCTCCCCTCCCCTCCTCCTCCAACCCATAGTAACCTTGCTTTTTTATTTCTTTATTTATTAACTTATTTATTTTTGTTTTTCGAGACAGGGTTTCTCTGTGTAGCCCTGGCTATCCTGGAACTCACTCTGTAGACCAGGCTGGCCTCGAACTCAGAAATCCACCTCCCTCTGCCTCCCAAGTGCTGGGATTAAAGGCACGCACCACCACGGCCCGGCTCATAGTAACCTCTCTTATCCACTCCCTGAGCATATTGATTTGCCCATTTGAGATATCCCATACAAGTGGACTCACACAAGAATTTTCCCTTTATATCTGGCTCTTTCACTTGGCCTAGAGTTCTCATGCTTCTACCTTGTAGCACGTGTCAGAATTTCATCTCTTCTTAAGGATGAATTAGGTCTACACCAAGTTTTGTTCAATTACTGGTTGATGGACACAAAGACTGAACTGATGAGAGACCTGTTCTCCCAGGAAAACTCTTCCAAACCAACCCAAATTAGCACGCAACCTAGCTTTTTATTTGTAGTTTGTGAATGTAATTATTTCGTGGTCTTAGGAACCTATGAAATATAAATGCAGCTTTGTATGTAAGGAGCTCTCGGTGCTGAGAAGGGCATGCAGTAGAGAGTCTTAGAAAACACAAGAGCTAGGGAGATGGCTCAAGAGAGAAGCATTCCCTGCGTAAGCATGACCTGAGTTCGAATTCCCACCTCTGTGTAAAGCTAAAGCTGGGCGTGGTAGAGTGCATCTGGGATCCTGGTGCTCAGGTGGCAAGGTGGGAGGCCGAGGGCAGAAGAATCACAAGTTCCACTGCCAGATAGCTTAGCAAATGCAAAGGCAAACAATAAAGAATGTATCTCAAGGTGGGGAGCGAGAACCAACATCCAAGGTTGTCCTCTGACCTACATAAAAAACGTGCGCATGCGCGCGCGCACACACATCCTATACGGACAAAGAAGAAGAAGAAAATTATGGATTTTCTGCATCAAAGGAGAAGCAGCAGCCCTTCTTGATCTCAGGCCCCAGCAAACAAACCCAACCCCATTCTGTTTTGTTTTTTTCCCCAAGTCCAGAACTCCAAGTAGCCTTTGCCCAGGCAGGGAACGCCCACCTACCACTCACTCGGATTTAAGCTTCGCTTACAACAGGGTTGTAACAGCTTCCGTCAACATCCCAGGGCTGAAATGGAGCTGCTGGGACTCACTACGCTTGCTCTCCTGGTTTCTGTGACGTGCCTCAGCCTCCTTTCAGTGTGGACAAAAATGCGCACTGGGGGGAAGCTGCCCCCTGGCCCCACTCCACTTCCCATTATTGGGAATCTACTGCAGTTGAACCTCAAGAACATCCCCGCATCGCTTTTCAAGGTAAGAGGCTTTCACCCTAGGGCGTTTGCTTCCAGGTTAAGCACTCATCTCTTGGTCCTGCTTAGACTACGCGGGTGCTGGCAATCTCACTGCCTGCTTAGATCTGCTTACCGTATAGGCTCTCTGGCGTGCTCTTTTTGGTATTATAGTAATGTAAATAATCCTCATCCTTTTAAAGCTGAACCACTTCAGAGCAGAGAGTGAGAAGCCTCGACGTACCTGAAGATATTAGTTGGCTTCTAAGTAAGAAGACTCTGGGATCAGAACATATTTTAAAAGAAAGGCCTGTCCCGTTAGTATATAACAATACCAAAAGGCAAGCTCGGCAAACATAAAAGTATACATTAGTATTCTATACTAAATTATCAGTGGGAAACTTTGTGATTCTCCTTCTACAGAGGCCCTCTCCCCTCCCTAACGCTCTTTTGTAACAGCACAGCTTGGCTACCCTGGCTGTACTTGGAGTGACCTTATCTCCATAAGTTCACTGTGTGAAAGTTCATTCTTCAGGATGGAGAAACCGCATAAAAATTTCTCTGATTATAAATCTTTGAACTAAATAATTTATGAGATGAACAGATTAGTCAATATGTTATGACAAGATGTCTTTCTTATCCCGGGACTATTACTGCACAACAGTAGAAAAATCCCCTCCTCTGACGAGCATATTTTAGTAAGGGTGACTCCGACAGAATGAAAACAAACTCATTCAAACACGTTCTCTATAGCAAACAATGCAGAGACGAAAAGAAGCAAACCTTTAATATTTTACTTTTAAAACTATATTTTATTACATTGATTTAGTTTGTGAGTATATGTATATGTGTTTCTGTGCTTGAGGTCACATGCCATGGACACGTGGAAGCTAGGATATACCTTGAAGGCCTTGATACTCTCTTTCCTCCAAGGATCTAACACAGGTCTTCAAACTTGGTGGCAGGCACCTTTACCTGCTGAGTCATTGAATCGTCCCAACTTTACTTCCCCCCTCCCCCAGAGACTGGTAGATGATTTTTTTCAATAAGTAATTAATTTACTTCCTATTCCAATGGCAACTTTCCCACCCTCCTCTCCTCCCAGCCCCTCCCTCTCCCTCTGCCCTCCCCTCCCTCCACCCTTTCCTTCCTTTCTCCTCAGAGAAGGGAGGCCACTCATGCACATCAAGCTGCCTTGGCATATCAAGTTACAGTAGGACTAGGTGAGACCCTGCCCTGAGAGAGCCAACCCCTGGCACTGTCAATGCAATTCTGCCATGCTTACAGACAGGACCTAGCATAACTGTCATTTTGAGGGCTTCACCCAACAGCTGACAGAAACAGATGCAGAATCCCACAGCCAAGCATTAGGTGGAGCTTGGAGAATCTTGTGGAAGAGGGGGAGGAAGGTTTGAAGGAGCCAGAGAGGTCAAGAACACCACAAAACCAAAACCAAAACAAAACAAAACAAAAAAGAAAATCAAAACTTACAGAATCAGTTAACCTGGGCCCCTAGGGACTCATTGAGACTGACCCACAAACCAGAGTGTGTGCACGGGACAGACCTAGGTCCCCTACACATATGTAGCAGACATATAGTTTGGTCTTCATGTGAACTCCTAACAGCAGGAGCAGGCCTGTTCCTGACTCTTGCCTGCCTTGGTCTTCATGTGGGCTCCTAACAGCAGGAGCAGGCCTGTTCCTGACTCTTGTCTGCCTTTGGATTGCTTTGCCTTAGTTGGCCTGCCTCGTCTCGCCTCAGTAGTAGAAGGCAGACCAGTCCTACTCCAATGGTGAGTTTTATGGTGTGACTGAGCCCAAGATCCAAAGACTGTCCGGTTCCTACCATGCACAGAATCACCTGTTTACATCCCACACGAGTGGAACATTTTTGGTGTGTTTGTTTGTTTGTTTATATAATTGAGGAACTGCATCAATTCAACATTATTATCCAGAGCTCAAAGTCTACATTCAAGCGCTGCCTGGGTGCATGCCTGGGACTTGGACACGTGTATAAGACCCGTGTATAACGGTATGCGTCTACCCTTAAAATGGCAGAACAGTTTCAACTGTCCTAGAACTTCCTGTGTTGCTTTGGCAACCATGGTTCTTCTACTGTCTCCATAGCTGTGCGTTTCCTAAAATGTCATGTAGATGAGTCGCACACCATGAATCCTTTTCCCGTTGTTATCTTCTGCTTAATAATACGCATCTAAGCGTCCCTGCTTGTCTGTCTGTCATTTCTGTCTGAATCATTCCAGCCTGTGTACCCATTCACCTTTAACAACTGCACATAAAATGGCTATAAGCATCCATATGTAGGTTTTTGTGTAGTCCTCATATGCTTAGTTTTGTAAGAAACTGCCAAATAAGATGAGAGTTAAAGCCATACCAATAACCTGAGAAAAGTGCATTCTACACAAAAGGAACAAAGTCCAGTGCTCTGTATCAAAGGGCGCCTAGCAGAGTCAAGGCATATCAAGGAGATGAGTGCAGATGAAATAAGAAAACAAGCAGGACTCGGCCATAGTCCCAAGTTCAAAAGAGTGATGTTTTGAGGGCTGCTGGGAGAATGTTGGCTCCTATTACAAAAGACAGGACAGCAGAGGGTTTAGATGGAGTGACATAATACATCTTATGTTTTAACCACATGGCTCTGTGGACTTGTAGTTAGGGGTAGATTATAAATAGACTTAAAATGAAGCAGGCTACCTGTGCAACAATCATCCAGGGGAGATGGTGGTGTCTTGGGCTAGTGTAAGAACAGAGGAGGTTAAGAGGGGTAGTTAGATCTAACTGAATCTGGGGAACAGAGTTCTCAGGCTTGTTGAGAGGTACAAGATAAAGAATTAAGAATGGTTGCTAGGTTTCAGCTGAGTGGTTGCTACGGAATAAGGTGGAGAGACTATGGGATCAGGCTTTTTTGTTTATTTGATATTAGGGAGGTAGAGTGTACAAAATGCTCAGTCTTAGAGATACTGTTTCAAAGACACACTGATGATTGGAGTCAATATGTGAGCAGGCAATTTAACATATGAAACTTAAATGTTGGGGGCTGAGCCCAAATTTACACTTCTTTCTTTCTTTCTTTTTCTTTTTTTCCTCAAGACAGGGTTTCTCTGTGTGGCCTTGGCTGTCCTGGAACTTATTCTGTAGACCAGGCTGGCCTTGAACTCAGAAATCTGCCTGCCTCTGCCTCCCAAGTGCTGGGACTAAAGGCGTGCACCACCACAGCCCGGCCCAAATTTACACTTTTAAAATCAGGAGGCAGAATGTACTTAAAGTCATGAAATTGGATGAGATCATATGGGAATGGGTTGACTGAGGTGTAATATCAAGGTCACGCCAATAAAGGGGTCAGCCTGATAGAAGTCTCAAGGAGAACTAAACTGGAGGAGCCAGTGAAGTAAGAATAGCCACCAAGGAGTGGGGTGTCCTGGAGCCCAAGAGAAGGATACATTAGATGAACTATTTTAACCATGCCAACACCAGTGGCTTGCCCAATAAAATGAGACAGTGAAGTAGAACTTTGAAAGGAGCTTCAAGAAAGAAGTTTTCAGTCCAATATTGTTGTTAAGGGTTAATGTTGCCGTTAAAGGGGGGAGTAAAAATAGCAGATTTGACAACTTTTCAGAGCTTTGCCATGAGGGACTATGCACACGTTGGGAAAATGCTCACCCTCAGCATAAAGAGTCATTTACAGTAACAGAAAACCATGCACAGGGGCGCATGTTCAGGAGAGTGAGCGGCTGCCCTGGTGGATGCAGGTAGAAACTCTCTGCCCCTCCCATTATCTCTGGAAGCTACAAAGAAAAGTCATCAGCTCAAAGAAGGGTTGGGAGAGGAAGGCCAGGCAGGCTGGACCCCAAAATACAGAAGTACTCTCTAGGGCGGGCAGATTCCATCCTTGGAAATGCAAAGGAATGGTAGAAGTTGTCAGAATGGTTCACCATTTGAGAGAAACCCCTGGGAGCCAGAGGAAAACAATGAAGGAGTTGTCACTCCTTTGAGCCTCTTAGAAACATGAACCACAAACAACAAAGAAACTGTCTTAATTAGGTTTTATTGCTGCAAAGAGATACTATGACCAACACGAGTCTTACAAAGGTGAACATTTAATTGGGCTGGCTTACAGTTTCAGAGGTTCAGTCCATTATCATCATAGCAGGAAGCTTGGCAGCCTGCTGGCTGACTTGGTGCTAGAGGACTCAAAAGAGTTCTTTATCTTGACCCAAAGGCAGCCAGAAGGAGACTGTCTTCCACAGGCAGCCAGGTTGGGGGGGGGAGGGGGG
>NW_022196904.1:175230646-175235638 GCF_008632895.1 Mastomys coucha | reverse complement strand
GGGGGAAGGAGGGTTGCACTTCAGCAGTGGGCAGAGCCTGAGCATAGAGACTTCAAAGCCTGCCTATACAATGATACACTTCCTCCAAGTGCCACATCTCCTGATAGTGCCAGATACTTCCCACGGGCCAAGTACATTCAAACCACCACAAAAACCAAACCTAACAAACAAACAAACAAAATAAAAATGTTTTATTATACTGGGTCATAGAAGGCCACTTCTATGCAAGGATACAATATGCTTTGAACACACTCCTCCCATACCTCACTGGCCTCTTTCTCTCCCTGCCCCAAACCCACTAATCCTCCTTGTCTCCCTGGACAGCTAACTTCTACTTTAGTGTCATCTGTATACATGCGATTTTATGTGTCTGCATAAAATACGGAACCCACCAATGAAAGGAAACATGCTCAAGTTTTAAACAAAGTATTGAAACACAAATTTACATCTAAATATCTGTTTGTTGGGGCTGAGGGAATGTTTTAGTGATAAAGCTCTAGCCAAGCAACCTTAGAACCATCTAAGGCTGAGCGCAGTGATGCGGGCTGAGCGCAGTGATGCGGGCCGAGCTCAGTGATACAGGCCGAGCTCAGTGGTGCTGGTGCGGGCCTAGTGCAGAGGAGCGGGCCGAGTGCAGGGGTGCGGGCCGAGCGCAGGGGTGCGGGCTGAGCACAGTTGGTATGTGTCTGTAACCACCATGTTCCTGCAGTAGATGGAAGGCGGAGACAGGAGACTCTCCAGAAGTTTGCGGTTTAGATAGCCTGGCAGATACAGTATTGTGGCAAACAACAAAGAGACTCTGCCTCAAACAAGGTATTAGACAAAAGACTGACACCCAAGACTGTCCTCTGACCTCCACACATATGCTATGGAATATGCAGTCCCCACATAGTTGCACACACACCATACATGTATAATATTTTATAAATCATAAATATAATAAATATATATGCACACAAGTTTTCTATAAATGGATGGGAGGGTAGAAATGTAGGTAAGGGCCACAGTCATAGTTCCCAACCTCCCTTGACTCAATTAATTTACTATGACTATTTCCAGTTGCATTGGTTTTCCTGCGATGACATAGCTCCATTCTTCTTTATAACTGAGAAAAATTCCATTCTGTGTGTGTATGTACATCTTTCTTTTAATATAATTGCTATCATCTTTTAGATCTTTCCCTGTGATGTTTTATTAAGCTCTTCTTTGTCCCCCAGGACCACTTTCTTTATCACTGCCATAGAACTGTGCATCATTTGGATGACAGATGTTATTTATTTGGCTGTTTCTTTTTTCAAAATTTTCACCATGTATAGTCATTGTAGAATCACCATGTCTATATGTACTATGCTACATACGGACATTTCCATTTATGGATAGAATGTGTGTTGGATATATCCTACCCCAAATGTGACTGTTTCTTCCCTCTCACTTCCAGTAGATTGTAACTTCTACAGTGGCTCCTAGGGTGCACAGTATCTGTGGCAGTCCAGACGCTTAGTGAGAATTTGCTGACTAAGGTTGCCTGTACAAATGAAGGAATAAAATAGACTGGATACTTAGGGTTAAATTCCTAAAATGAGACTCCTGGAGCAAAGGCCAAGCCCTGTGCGAAACTTACTTCCAAGCTTCCAATAAAGAGATTTCACAGCATCATTTGTGCAACTGCTTCTGTCTCCTTCCAGCTGGCCAAAGAGTACGGGCCTGTTTACACTCTGTACTTTGGATCCTGGCCCACCGTGGTCCTACATGGCTATGATGTGGTAAAGGAAGCCCTACTCGATCAAGGTGATGAGTTCCTTGGGAGAGGACCTCTGCCCATTATCGACAATAACCTGAAGGGATCTGGTACGTTTCAAACCAAAACACAGATGAACTTCCCTTGACACGTGGGTATTTAGGGGAAAGTCATCTGATTACTAACTTACTCCGTGTCTAGTTTGCACATAGCAACTAACTACGTGCTTGCAATGCTGTGATAAGATTCCAATGCAAATGGCCCAGAGACATCAAAGATGCCATACGTGACGGCATAGTTCCCAACAAGACTGGCCTCACTCTAAATGCCAGACCTTAGAGGTGCCGGGTCACTAGCACTTCTCATCAACTGGCTAGAATTTAAGGGGCCCCCATGACTGCTTCAGGTTCAATTATTCATACAATAATTCATAGAACTTAGGAAGGTGCTAGGCAAGGTTTCATTACATATTGAGAAGACATATCAAAAGGATCTCAGAGGATTCTAAATGCAGATAGCTTAAAGAATAAAGCACTGGATCCAGGAAGCTCATGTTAGCCCTGGAGTCCAGAGTGTAGCCTGAGATTTCATTGCATGAGCAAGTTTAATGGAGTTGTGTGTTCAAGCGTATGTGTGTGTGTTTGAATGAGTTTGCATGTGTTTGTGTGTGTGTTTGTATGTGTGTGTGTTTGCATGTGTTTGTGTGTGTTTGCATGTGTTTGTGTGTGTGTTTGCATGTGTTTGTGTGTGAGTTTGCATGTGTTTGTGTGTGAGTTTGCATGTGTTTGTGTGTGTGTTTGCATGTGTTTGTGTGTGTGTTTGCATGAGTTTGTGTGTGTGTTTGTAGTGGTCCTCTATCATCCTTGCTTTTTACTTTATATTTTGAGGCAGCATCTTTCCCTGAACCTGGAGCTTGCCAATTGGTTAGACTAGGCCAGTCCACAGGCCTCAGGAATCCTCCTGTCTCTGCCTCCTCTCACTCCTGTGCTGGGGTTACAGCCCTGGATTGCTGCACTCAGCTTTTTATGTACTAAAACTCAGGGTCTCAATTCTCACGCTTGTGGGGTCAGCAGTTTCCAACTGAGCCGGCTTTCCAGCTCATCAATCTTTGGTCATGTGTCTTAACTCTATCACCAGAGCCTCCTACAGCGTCTTGAGGTCAGAAATTCAGGGTTATATTAAGTGACCTTTTCAACTTACTTGGCTGATCTTCTGGCATAACTAGCCTTCATCTTGAAATTAATCAGGGCTCACTATGAATCAGTTCATTAGTATAAACTTGGGCAAAATCTAGAATATCTACAGTGAATAAAAGAAAGTTTTCTTATATCCTGAAAACCCATGGGATTTAGAAACTCCAAAAAGAAAAAAACAAAAAAACAAGGATGAAGACCAGAACATAATTTTATCACACAACAGATTGCATTACACCTTTTCGATGAACATCAAGTTAGGTTAAGTTACCTGTAAATTCATTTTGTGAGCATAACTGAGCTAAATCAATATGAGAAGCCTTTATAACAGGAGCCATTACTCAGAGGTCTAGGACTGGAGAGAAGCAGTTCTTGGAATGTAGCTTCCTGGGAACTTGGGGGCAGGGAGAGTGGTGGCAACAGCTAGCAAAGCCTAGAATGGGCAGGTTCTGTGAGCTAAGCAACAGCCTGGATGGTAAAGGAGAAGGGAGGGTGAGGGGAGCGGCCTGTGAGTAGCCATGACAATCCCAGTCATATGCCCATTCTCAGTGAAATACAGATTCGCAGGGAAGTCATCTTATTGTATTTCAAGACTTGGGCATGTGCTACATTGTCCTTTATGTGTATTAAATGTTATACAATAAAAGAAAAGCCAGGAGTCCCTCTCAAGGCATTTAAAATTATAAACCTGGAGTCCCAGGTAAAGAGCAATAACTCTTTTCAAAGTGTATTACAAATCTCTAACTACATGTACTAATACAGGATGCTGGTTGTACCAGGAGACTGAGCTGGAAGTGGATGGGTTGGATTGAGCTGGGGGTTGGGGTGGGGGAGTTACTGACCTAAAATGTGCAGGTTTTGCAACTCTGAGAAAAGCAGCTTGCCGTTTTCCTATAGACTTCCCGACTGAGCCTGATTAGCTGCATGCAGTGGAAAGGAAACAGTGAGCTCTCTCCCTTCTCCTGCCTTCTGTGTTCTGACAAACCTGCCATTAATTAATGCTTCCCTTTCCCTGTGTCTCAGTTCCCTACTGCTGCCATAACAAAGCACCAAATATGGGGAGCTTAAAGCAAAACAGCCTTGTCCCATAGTAGAGATCAGGAGAGTGGAACCAAGGGGCTGGCAAGTTGGTTGGTTCCTTCTGGAGAGCTGTGGAAGAGCATCAGCTTCATCCCTGCCCTCCAGCTCCTGGTGGGTTTTCTGGCAATCTTTGATACACCTTGGCTTGTAGCTAGATCACCTTAATCTCTTTGTTCGTGTTCATGTGACATCATGTGTGTGTGTGTGTGTGCACGCCCATACAAATGTCCCCATTTTATAAGGATAGTCACACTGGTTTAGGGACTATCCAATGACCTCATTTCAACTTGATTATCTCTGTAAAGAGCCTGTCCAAGTCAGGTCACATTCACTGATACTGGGGGTTAGCTTACCAAAGTATGTTTGGGGAGGGGAGCAATTCAGTGAATAATATTTTGCTCAATGGAATATCTGCTAAAATTCTAACTGGCTTTCTGTTGCCTTTGAACAACTATTGCTATAGATTGCTACAATGTGTATATAGCTAATCAAATTGTTGGAGTATTTCCTGGTAATTAGCAACTCAATATTTTCCCTACCTCTTTGATCTCTAAACATATATGTGCATATATATATACATATATATGTGCATATATATATATATATCATTGCTAGTGGCAACCCTTCAAATCTTTAGTTTCTTCATTTACTCAACAGAATTAGTTTCCATTAGTTGGCTGAAGAATCAGCTGTAATTAACAGGATCCCAGAACTTGTAAAGTGAAACCTTTGTGTTACTGGGACAATTGATGCTGGTTAACTGGAGCTAAGAAATTACCAGTGATTGAGAAGCTGGTATGAGGTCCCTGGCACATATATAACAAAGGACTGCCTAGTCTGGCCTCCGTGGCCCCAGGGATGGGGGAGAACCCTCTTGGAAGCAAGGGGGAGGAGGAATGGGATGAGGAACTGTGAGAGGAGAAACCAGGAAGGGGGCAACAGCTGGAATGTAAATAAATAAAATAATAATTTAAAAAAATG
>NW_022196904.1:175181504-175230493 GCF_008632895.1 Mastomys coucha | reverse complement strand
GAGGAGGAGAGAAAGAGGAGGAGAAAGAGGAGGAGAAAGAGGAGGAGAAAGAGGAGGAGAAAGAGGAGGAGAAAGAGGAGGAGGAAGAGGAGGAGGAAGAGACCAGCATCACTGAGATGAAACCTTCTAGGAAGTTTCCTGAGAGCACAGAGAGGCTTATGTTCCAGAGGTAGCCATGCCTGCACCTCATGCTGCTGGGAGCTGCACTTGGTAATGTACAAGAGTCACCCAGGTGGTACAGGTTTTGGAAGCATGAAGGGGCCATGGAGAGCAGCTGATGTTTAGCACTGTGAGAGGCTGGGACAGACCATTGGTGAAGGTGCAGCCTCAGTGGCAGTTGAAGGCTCAGAACTGAAGAGGTCATGGAGGTAAGTTAAGGTTTGGCGCCATGAAGAAAGCCTATGAGAGGCTATTGGTGAAAGTGCAGCCCAGTTGCAGCAAGGGACCCCAGCAGTTTTGGAGATGCTGGTACCATGGGATGACCACCAAGAACAGCAGCAGCAGTGGTATGGAGCCAGACAGAGCATAGAAGACAAACTGTACGCTGCAGAGAGCAGAGCAGGAGAAGTGACCCAAGCCCTTTGGAAGAACCCTGAAGATCACATGTGGATCCTAGCCATTGGATAGTGAGCTAGTTATATTATTGGAGTTTACTTTGGTTTGGTTCAGATTGTGACTGTGCCCTGGTTCTTCCCTCTTAAAGAAGGTATTTAATCTAATTTTGATTTTTACAGGTGCCCACAGCTGAAAGACCTTGACCTTTTAAAAGAGGTTTTGGATTTTTAAAGAGATTGGATATTCTAAAGAGATTGAAATTTTAATGGGTTTGAATTTGTAAAGACTGTGGGACTTTTAAAGTTATTTATGCTTTTTAATGTAGATCTTGGAGGTGAATAAGAAAGGAAGATTTGTGGTCTAATAGTGATGTGTTTGTGTGTCAAGCTGACAAGGGATCAGTTGTACCCGCTGCTTTTGTGTGTCACCTTGACACAAGAGTCATCAGAGAGGAAGGAGCCTCAGTTGAGGAAATGCCTCCATAAGATCCAGCTGCAAAGCATTTTCCCAGTTAGTGATCAATGGGGGAGGGCCCAGCCCATGGTGGGTGGTGCCATCCCTGGGCTGGTAGTTCTGGGTTTTATAAGAAATCAGGCTGCGCAAATCATGAAGAACAGGCCATTAAGCACCACCCCCTCCATGACCTGCCTTAGTTCCTTTCTCCAGGTTCCAGCCCGGCTTGAGCTCCTGTCCTGGCTTCTTTAGATGACCTGGAAAGATACACCAAATAAGCCTTCCCATCCCCAACTTGCCTTTTGGTCACAGTGTTTCATGGCAGCAATAGGAACCCTAACTAAGACAAGTAAGTGTCAGAACAGCACTCCATGAGATCGCAAGGCAGTTCCGATGGTTTTTAACGGAGCCAGATAAAAGTCCCTCCCACGGTTAGGACTGTTCTTCCCCCACCAACAACCCTCTGCGTTCATTTCTGCCTCCTTTTGACCATAGCTTAGAGTTTCGTTTTCTATGACAGACGCTCCAATTGAACTGTACTCCGTGTGCTTTGTCCTGCTTGCTCTCTGTCTGCAAGGAGCACAGTCAGGGCAGGCACGAGAGGAGCCATAAGGAAGCTGGCCTCTGGGATACCAGACCCTTGCTGTTCTGTCTCTTTGCCCAGGAATCGTTTTCAGTAATGGAGAGAGGTGGAAAGTCCTGCGACGCTTCTCCCTCATGACACTGAAGAACTTTGGTATGGGAAAGAGAAGCCTCGAGGAGAGGGTGCAGGAGGAAGCCCAGTGCCTTGTGGAGGAATTACAAAAAACAGAAGGTGAACCCTACAGCCTCGCCCTAATCCTTGCTCCTCCTTGAGGGGTCCCTTCACCCAAGGTCTACCTACCCAGTCTGTGAAGACATCAGCCAGAACAGGAACATCATCCCCAAAGCTGTTAGTTAGGGCCCTGCCGTGCCTCAGATGGATTCGCATTCCAACAGTGGCACTTGACTAGATGTATGTTTGGACATATGACTACATTTTTCTAAGATATATTTTCATTATTTGAAAAAAAAAATCAGGCTGCAAATCAAACCCAACAGAAAGATTTTAATGATACAGGAAAAACATTTACATATTATCCAATATATTATAAATGCTCTGTAACATTGCTTGTTGCCATTATTATAATATGTATAATAACAAAATGTGTTATAATTGTAGTATAATACTATATAGAGCATATAGTAGCTCATGCTATTACAAGATCAATGGAATATATTAACAGCATATGTACTATATATGTTAATATGTGTGTGTTAATTAATATGACTAGAAGATGTTTACATCCTAATTAAGGAAGTTTGAAGGAGTAAGTCATATGCATATATTTGAAAAGAGGCCAGTTCTTGGAATCCTAATTTAGGATGACTAGAATGCCCATTGTTAAGGTGCTCAGTAGGAGAGATTCACTTGGCATGGGCAAGGCCCTGAGTTCAATCCTTAGCATTGCAGACAAGCCTCAGTGTTGAAATTCTTTCCCCCACTAGCTCAGCCCTTCGACCCCACCTTCATCCTGGCCTGTGCTCCCTGCAACGTGATCTGCTCCATCCTTTTCAACGAGCGATTCCAATACAATGACAAGACATTCCTCAACCTCATGGATCTTTTAAATACAAATTTTCGCGAAGTGAACTCTGTATGGTGCCAGGTAAGACCTGGGTTCTCCCTGTGTTTGTCACAGTCCTCGCTGGTCTACTGGAAGCCTACTGCACAGTAAAAGACGCTGGGTTCCCTTGACCTATGAGCTTAGAGTCCTTCCCTCTGTGCATGTGGAGTAAATGAGTAACATTTAGTGCAGCAACTGGGGAAGTTTGCCCTCTTTGCTTGCTCCAACTGGTCTGTTGGGAGTGTGGCTCAGTCATACTTGCCTCATACTCAGACTTGCCTAATGCTTGTGAGGCCATGGGATTTGATGCCCTGTATTGCAAACTAAAGACAGAAAGGAGGGAGGGATCCAAGAAGGGCTTTCCCAGTCACTTCCATTGACAGCCACTTCCTGACTTTGGGATTGAGCAGAGGTAGGACAAGCTGTAGATGGGAGGGACACTCCTCTTTGCACCCCTCCCCCTCCATTTGCTAGCCTCAGCACTCCTCACACGGGAATTACTAACACTTCTTGTCTTTGCTTGCTTTCATTTTTAGATATACAACCTATGGCCAACAATCATGAACTATATCCCTGGAAAACATAAAGAATTCTCAAAAAGACTCGATGACGTTAAAAATTTCATCCTAGAGAAAGCGAAGGAACACCGGGAGTCCCTGGACCCTGCCAACCCTCGGGACTACATTGACTGTTTCCTCAGTAAGATTGAGGAGGTACAGGATCCGGGGACCTCTTTTCTTGATGTATTTGAGCCCCCGTGAAGATGCAGGAGAGTGGTCACACAGGAAGGTAGTTGTTGTAATCCTCGTACTGTATGGATTGCAGGATAAAGGATTTGAAAGAAAGACACTGTAAATAAACTGTAAGTGATATTAGGCATGCCCAATAATGGCTGTTGCATAGCATTGGTACTTGGAACGCCACTGGACAGGAAACCGCAGACTGGAGAAAACAGCATGGTTCTGTAGTCACATCTAGAGCTCCAGATCCGAAAACCAGTCTCAGAGGCCTGAAACTTAGCACTGTCCACGTTAAGAGTCCCCCAGCTAAGGCAAGCAGTGGTGCCGCACACCTTGAAGCCCAGCACTTGGCAAGCAGAGGCAGGGGGATCTCTGAGTTAGAGGCCAAGCCTGGTCTACAGAGTGAGTTCCAGGGCAGCCAGGACCATACAAAGAAACCGGGATAAATAAATAAATAAATAAATAAATAAATAAATAAATAAATAAGTGCTCCAGCCAGCTCTATAGATGAGAGGAAAACGCCAGCCGACTCTATCTTAAGTGCATATATTTCCACAATAATAAGGTCTACCTCCCCGGAGGGCTGGCATGTATAGCCAGGTTTCCTGGAGGAGATGTTTGAGAAGAGAAGTCCCAAGTTCCCTGAGTTAGTGGAGGCATTTACACTTACTTCACTTACCCAAGAGGTCCACCACAAGGGCCTAGTCACTCTGATGAGTGTTAGGGGACCATAATCTCTGGGGGAAAGAAAACCATCAAGGTGTGGTGGTACACACCTTTAATCTCAGCACTCGGGAGGCACAGGCAGGTAAATCTGAGTTCGAGGCCAGCCTGGTCTACAGAGCGAACAAGCGCTACTCACAATGGTGTTACAGAAGAGCCCCAGAGCTTGGTAGAAAAAAAGGAAGTGAGCCAGTCATGCACCAGTGACCTTCCTACACCGGGCCCAAACAGAGCTTACCAAACTAGTCTCTTTCATGAAATACTGCACAAGAGTTTATCCTTCGCCAAGTGTTTGTGTATGTGGGGCGTTGTTCTGAGAGCGTCCTGCCCATTAACTCTCCAATCTCTGCTGGAGCGTTATGAGGCTAAGGGGACAGATCAAGTAACATGTCAGGAGCACGCATCTGTGTCTTGGCTAAGCCCAGAAGATTCAGCTTCATGACTGACTGCTCTGTTCCAGCAGTACAGGATACTAAAGGGATTGTGGAAAGAGCAGATCTTGTGTGGTGGGATTTGAAGAGACTGTTGCCTCCTCTTTGGCTCACTGAGCCCATAACTCTCCCACCTGCAGGAGAAGCACAACCTGAAATCTGATTTTGACCTGGAGAACTTGGCGGTCTGTGGCTCTAACTTATTTACAGCAGGCACCGAGACAACCAGCACCACCCTGAGATTCGGGCTTCTGCTCCTTATGAAGCATCCAGAGGTGCAAGGTACACTGAGTGATGAAGGAGGTGGGGCTGCTGTGCTGTGTGGGAAAGGCCTCGCCTTTGAGGAACAGAATTACGCCCCATGGGGCTGCTAAGGAAGAGGGGCATTTAGGAATGAAAAGACTTTCATTTAAATTCAGAAATAGAACTTATGGACCTCAAACCTCATATGTTAGAAAAAGAGACAAAAATGTAGCTGTAATCGAGCAGAACATGTGATGGGTCCCATGCTAGCACCACTCCCGGACCTGCCAACACTGGGCTGTGTGACCTCACACGAATTCTTTCATCTTGTGGGCTTCTATTTCCCACCTTAAAAATGCACCAACCCCCTCAAGGGGGATTCTTAGCTTTCACAGAATTTCTCTTTTTCTTAGCATATACTAATAACATATAATGATGGATTTCATTATGCCTTTATATGCGTGTATACAATGTATATAGATCCTATTCATTTTACATCCATGTATACAATATATATAGATTCTATTCATTTTATATGCAAGTATATCTGTATATAGATCCTATTTATTTTACGTCCATGTATACAATATATATAGATAGATTCTATTCATTTTACATGCATGTATATCATGTATATAAATCCTATTTATTTTACATGCATATATATAATATATGTAGATTTTATTCATTTTACATGCGTGTATACAATGTATATAGATCCTACTCACTTCTCCCACTTCCCACTCCTGTTGATCCAGGAACAGGTGAAGGATTACTGAAGGGAACTAGGTGAGGGGTTCCTGACAGGAGAATGGGTGGCCTTCAGCAGCTACGCTGGTGGAGGCAATTCTCCCTCCTACAGCAACCACTGTGAAATTCAAGGGATAATCTGAAGCCATTTCTCAGAGCCTAGGCTATAGGAAGTCAGTATTTACTGCTCAATAAAACACAGTCCCCACAGGAGGTATGGGACAGTGAGAGAACTGATGAAGAAGCTCCCGACAGAGTAAGGATCACGCATTTCCCCTCTACGGCTGATTTGCTGGGAATCACATGATCAGTTGGGCCTGCCGGGGTCTCATTCTAAGCACAATGGCAGTTGTGCACATTCCTGCCCCAGCCTTTGTTTCCAACAACCACATCTTTGGGGTCTGCAGCAAAACGGGGCTGCCTAGCAGCACACCTTTGAACCCCCCAACCCCGCTCACCCCTACCAAAGCCTTCTCTATGTCACTTTCTATCACTCCTTGCAAGTATTTCCAGGTCTCCTGGGAATATAAGCCTGAGGAGCCCTCTCTTGTCTCTGCAGCCAAAGTTCACGAAGAACTTGATCGCGTGATTGGACGCCACCAACCCCCCAGCATGAAGGACAAGATGAAGCTGCCCTATATGGATGCTGTGTTGCATGAGATTCAAAGATACATCACTCTCCTTCCTTCTAGTCTGCCCCATGCTGTGGTCCAGGACACAAAATTCAGACACTATGTCATCCCCAAGGTTAGATGTGTTTGCAGAGGGTGACTGGGACGGAAGGGGCACCATGGTCTCTGCCGGGGTTGAGCAATGGCTCTCAGTTCTGGGGCTGCGAGAGAAACAGGGTAGAGTCACCAGAAAAACACACAAGAGCCACAGACCCTCTGTCATCTCTGGGCCTCATAGAATGTGGGACGCTGACCTGAGGTTTCCCGGGTCCCTTCCCACTCTCACGTCACAGGCATCAAATGAGCAGTGCCTTCAATGCAGAAAAGCTCACCTGATTTTTCATGGTGGGTTTTGAAAAGGGCCTCACTGTGAAGGTGCAGTGGTTCCAATGTTGAGCCAAATCATTGCCTTTAATCCCAATGCTCAGTTACTCAGTGAGGCGATTGCTGCTCTCACCGTCAATCTGTACATGCCAGGGACGCAGAAAGCCTTCGGCATTTGCACGCAAGGGGCTCCATAGCTCATAAGGCGGAGAAAAGATTCTAAATGTGACCAGAAACACTGCCAGACTCAAACCACTCTCCCTGTGTGTCTGCTAAAGTGTGAGTCTGCACAGCTGACACGGGACTGGACCTTGCCTTCAGTAGCTAAAACCAGAATATACATCATAAGAAAATCCAAGGGGCTCAGTGGGTGGGTGGGGCACTTGGTGTGCAAGCGCTAGGATGCGAGTTCAGATCCAGGCACCGGTGTGTAAAGCCAGGCACAACATGCACATGTAACCCTGCACTGTGGTGGGCAGAGAAAGGCGCTCGCTGGGCCTTCCCTTCCTTTTTAACAGAACAAGGCCTCACTACACTGCCTAAACTGACCCCCGTCTTTCAAACCTTAAACCTTAAATCCTAGTGTGCTGAGATTACAGGTGTTCGCTGCCAGTCCAGCTAAGAAAACTTGCATTAATAAAAAAAATTATAAGGTGAGAGTACTCAGGGGTAAGCAGGAAGTTTGCAAGATTTCAAAGATTTAAAGATATTTTCAAGTTTAGAATGCTAAATGATATAATTTTTTAATCAAAAGCTTTATTCTGTATTAGGCTAGGAAAATAAGTTATCTACAAATAAAATTACATGTTTATATTACATGCATAAGATCTATTAATATTAATATTAATAACAATATATTTTTTCTGGACCAAACTAACAGATTCCAGTTTTGATATAGAATTTTAAAAGTATTTAAAATAAATTGTAGGACCTGAGCAGTGGTGGCGCACACTTTTAATCCTAGCACTTGAGAGGCAGAGGCAGGCAGATTTCTGAGTTCAAAGCCAGCTTGATCTACAGAGTGAGTTCCAGGACAGCCAGAGCTACACAGAGAAAAACCTGTTTCAGCAGTAAATACATAATAAGTAAATAAAACACAAATCTAGTTTTTAAAAATTACAAATTTATTTTATTTTTTGTTTGTTTTTTAAAGACTGTATTTCTGTATTTATTATTTTATGTAAGTATACTGTAGGTGTCTTCAGACACACCAGAAGGAGGCATCAGATCTCATTACAGATGGTTGTGAGCCACCATGTGGGTTGCTGGGATTTGAACTCAGGACCTTCAGAAGAGCAGTCAGTGCTCTTGACCATTGAGCCATCTCTCCAGCACCGTTTTATTTACTTTTATGTATGGTTATTATGAATGGTTAATTAATATATAAAATATACTTACAGAATGGAATAGACAAAATAAAAATGATAAGGATTCATGTTTTAACTTATCATGCCATAAGCCCATCATGATGGGCTGTTTAAGAAAACTTGTCTTTTAAGGCAGAGTTTAACCATGCAGCCTTGGCTGGCCTTGAACTCTGAACTGTGTAGTCCAGACTGTGGCAGAGCTGGTAGAGTTCTGCCTGAGGAATGACAGGCATTCTTGCTGTACCAAAGGGTAGCCTCTGCAGAAGGCCGTGTGCGTGACCATGGCTCCAGAAGTTCACAGCTCCAGAAGAGCATCTCCACCAATAAGAACTTTTATTTTGTGTAGATTTTCCCCAAAATAAGAATTTCTTATATATTATAATTTTTTAATAAATCAAAAGACTTATTCTGCATTAGGCTAGGAAATTTTATCTATAAATAAAATAACATGTTTATATTACATATATAAAATGTATTTATATTAATATATAAAATAACAATATATTTTCTGGAACCAACTAACAGATTCCAATTTTGATATATAATTAAATATTAATAATTATATTATATAATAGATTAGTATAAATGTATATACTTAAAAGCCAGATGCTGAGGCACACACTTATAATCCCAGTATTTGGTATATGGAGACAGGAGGATCAGGAGTCCAAGGCCGGCCTCAATTATATAATGAGTTTGAGACTCTGGCTCAAAGCACAAACTAAAAGAATGTATTTTATATTTGAGGGTTAGAAAATTTCTATTTAAAAAGATGCTCACTAATCATGGGCATTCAAAACTCTGCTATTTCTATAAAGCAGAATATTGTGCAAGCTACATAATACCACAGGTTCTATGTGGAAACAGCGAGCCAACTGTATATGTCTTGTTTTCATTTCATAAGGTATCTTCCAGAGTACAGTTATAATCTGGTAGCAGTGATTATATCAAGCTAGAAGCGTGTGAAGGAGTCAGTATAGGGCAGGAGAGAGGGGCCAGTGGGATGGCTCAGCAGGTAAGGGTGCTTGCAGTCAAGTGATGGCCTGAGTTCAATCCCAGAACCCATGTAATGGAAGGAAAGAATTGCCCTCTGACCTCCAGGCACACCATGGCAGGAGGATCTAAACAAACGGATACACTGTAGAGGAATTGTAATCCAGCAACATGACTGCTCCGATCTCATCCGAAGGTCTGTGATCTGGCTGGAATGCAGACCCTTAGCACACACCTTCAGTCCCAAACTATGAGTCTAAGTAAGGGGCAGACAAAGTGACAACTCAGAGAAAGATTTGACAGAATGAGTCAGAGATAGGACACATTCAACTCCAAGAAGAAAGGCTATTTAAGATCAGCCCTGGAAGAATGAAAGGAGGGATCAGTCGGTTGGTCGGTCAGGAGTCAATGTACTCAGTGCAGTGGAGTTGAGTTTGTTCCCGAGTTCACACGGTTCAGTGCAGGCCAGCAGAGGCAGTTGAAGTCAGAGAATAAGGAACCAGAAGATTAGAACAAATTGCCAGAGTTAGTTTGAGGCCACACAGTACAATTCAGTGAGAAGCTTGAGAGAAGCCTAATTGAATCAGACATGTTAGAGAGGAGTTTGAGCCAGAACAGCTGAGTTGAGCCAGCCAGCCAGGGTTCAGAAAGAGCTAGAAAGGGTGAGCTTATTCAGCAGTAAACCTCCAAGATGACAATCACATCAGGCGAATAAAAGTTATTTTTATAGTAAATGTCAAAAATAATCTAAGAGATCAAGAGAGAGACATTTTTACTTTACTGTCTTCTACACAATACAGTTTTGTACTGCAATGCCATTTCCAATTCTTGCATAAACATTTAAAGTAGGTAAAAGTAGAAAGATCTAGCTTTTGGCTAAGCCAGGGGCTCTGGAACCAGACAGAGCTTGATCCAGGTTCCAGCCGTGCTACTTGTCACAAGCAAGGATTTCTCCTTCTGATCCTCGGCTTCCCTGTTTATATAATGTGAGCTCTGTTGGCATGAGTGTTAAACGAGGTTTATAAACAGCTCAGCACACTGTCGGGCAGATGCGAGGCTTCCTGTATAAACAATGGCTACCATTAGCTTTTTGTCATCTGGGCTGCAGCTTCTTGAACATTCCCTACTCACGCCCCTTCTCTAGCAGGGAACCTTTGGCCTTTGCATATAGGCCTACAAAATAGGTATACACATTAAACATTTTCTGGCGATAAACCATAAATGTACTTAAAACCATTTTTGCTATACATATAATTTTACACTGTATTCAAGACAGCCAAATTTGCATACTAATGAGCTCAGTGTGTTTTCAGTTTTATATGAAGAATGAAATATGAGTTGAATATTTGATCCTGTAGGTAGGAGAGCATTCTCTGGTGATTTTCAGAGTTAACTGGTATTTCGATTTTATAACTGTCAATGCCGAGAGTACCACTTTGCATAAACGTTCAGCACAAAAAAGCAGCAGGATGCCTACTGCTATTTCAGAAGTTATTAAAACCCCTGCCCTACCAACACCGCTTTAACAATCTCTTAATGGCACTCAAGTTAGTGGCTCAAACAGCAAGTTTTAAAACCAATCATCCTTCCTAACACAACTTAAATATACATTGATTTTAGACTTGCAGGCTGAAGGAGGACAGAAGGGGAAAGCCTGAGAAGGCTCGGTTTTCCATAGTTAAACCATTGTGTGAGCATGCAGTAGTCTTGCATCTCAGCTGAGGTGTGTCGGGCCATGCTCTCTGGAGTTGTGTGGTGTGACAGCATGCTCAGTGCAGGCAGAGCACACCCTGTGTGTGGACAAGGCTGCAGCGAAGCCGAAGGACGCCACCCATGTAAGGACTGCTGGAGATGCCCCGGGTTGTTTACATGTTGGATTTTGATTACATTTTTGGTCCTTGTGTATTCAGAAATGTGTGTGTTACTGTTGCTAGCTCGTGTGCAGTTCCCACTCTGATAGCTTGCTTTATATTGCTGCGCTAACACTATGACCCAAAGCAATGTGGGGAGGAAAGAGTTTATTTACTGTTAGCTTACATATCCCAGGTCACAGTTCATTGAGGGAAGCTAAGGCAGGAACTCAAGGCACAAGCTGAAGCCATGAAGCAACGCTGCTTATTGGCTGCTCATTCTGGCTTGTCTAGTTCTCTTTCTTACACACCCCAGGACCACCTGCCCAAGGGTGGAGCTTCCACAGTGGGCTAGGCCCCTCCACATCAATCTTAGTCAAGAAAATGCCCCATAGGCTTGTATTTTCTCAGTTGAGGTTCTTTCTGCTCAACTGACAAGCTGACAAAAACAAAAAACCAAAAAACAGAACTAACCAGGACTCCCACTCTCATGACTCAGTGGGACTGAAACCCACAGTTTAAGAAGCTGGAATCTAAGCATCACAAAAATCCTACAAGGCCTGTTTTTATTACCCCACTTTACAATCGAGGGAAATGGGGTTCCATTGTATAGACCTGAAGCTCAGTGGCTTGTTTCCTTCCACTTGCATCATAGTCCAGAAAGGAGAAAAAAAATAAAATAAAATAAACACGGCAAAGTCAGTCTTTCAGCTTGAGGCTGAAGCTCCAGAGAGGGCGACTGTGTGGGCACTGTAAGCTGCTGCCGCAGAGTTTCAGCACCTAATTCTTGAATGCTGACTGCCACTCTTACCACAAAGAACTGCCATGCCGATAGGTAAGCGTGTAACAACCATAACTGGAGATGGTCATCGGGAAGTCTGTGAGTATTTCCCCATTCTATCCTCTGTTACTCAGAGCGTTTGACGGGCTCGTGAGCTATCAGCTAACTGTGGCAAAGCACCTCTGTGGTCTCCGTCTCTTGGTTTCAGGGCACTGCAGTCTTCCCGTTACTGTCTTCCGTCTTGTTGGATCAAAAGGAGTTTCCCAACCCAGAGAAGTTTGACCCAGGACACTTTCTGGATAAAAATGGCTGCTTCAAGAAGACAGACTTCTTTGTTCCTTTCTCCCTCGGTAAATATACACATTTCAGGCAACTGTTGGCGTCACTGAACTATGCCTTAAGTGACCCACTGATGCAAAGTCAATTGATCAAACTGTCCTAACTTCCCAAGTCCAGCTAGAGACATCTAAACTTGTATTGTAGTCACATCAGCTAAGTCATCCAGGAACCACTGTGTGGCTGATAATTGTGAGTTTTTAAAGAAAACAAACATTGATTAAATGCGAGGATCACCTATTGCCTAGCAATATAGAAGCTCACTGTTGCAAGTTCTGTCTTGCTGATTTTCCTTGGTAATATCAACTTTTCCAAAACACTCTAAGATGTAAATGTCTTCATTTAACTGTTATTATTTTTAATAATATTAATTTTCTGGTTATCAGAGCCAGAGTCCATCAAAGAACCTTCATCATCTCTCTTCTCCAAATTTGGCCTCTAGTTATATTTCCTAGAAGTCCATAAAGCCCCCTTGGCATTATCAGCCTACATTCCTTCGCACTGTTAGTCTGTGTGTTTATTTGATTAGCATTTTTTTAAATAAACAGTTTAAGGAGCTTGAGATTGTTGTGGTTAAACCAGTTGCCTATAGTATGTAAGGCCTCATTTGTGGGCCTGCAAGAATAAATCAATAAATGACAAATCAGTAAGTTTAATATGCATCGTTTCTAACTACAATGCAACAAATATCCAACATAAAAATTCTGTAAACCAGAAGAAGAGAGGGAAATAAAACTCCCTGCGATTTCGCATTATAGAGATAATCGCTTTTGCCCTTATCACAGATATTTCACACAGTGCCATGGTATATGCAATGTGTAAGTTGGTTTTATTATTAAACTTGGCTTACTCTGTGCAGTCTATAATAATCTGCTTTTACATAGTATGCTATGATAAAAGGTACTAAGTCATCTTCCAGGAAAATCTTCCAGTTGCATTGTATAACAGGCTCGTAAGGCTTTGCTCAACCGGTCCTTTATAGAGCCAGATCTAGGTGTCATTCAGTCCCGCAATATCATAAAAAATGCCACAAGTGCTGGCCTCAAAGCCTTGCTAACTCCTTCAGATAACCCCTTGGAAGTGCATTGAAGCTGAATATTTGAGTGTTTTTAAAAGTTTAAGTTGTTTTTTCATTTTATGTATATGGGTATACATGAGCATGCAAGGGCCAGAAGAGAGCATCAGATCCCCTTTAACTGAAGTTAGAGCTATTTGTGAGTCACCATGTTGATGCTGGGTACCTGTGTCCTCTACAAGAGCAACCAGGGATGGTAACCCCTGGGCCATGTCCGGCCCCTAGAGTGCTTTGATAAGTGCTAATTTACTGTCCTTCCCAGGGTTCTGATGGGCATTTCCAGTGGCTTTCAGGTCTCATTTGAACACAAACAGAGCTAACATGGTGTTCTCTCCTTCCAGGGAAGCGGTCCTGTGTTGGCGAGAGTTTGGCCCGTATGGAGCTATTCCTGTTCTTCACCACCATTCTGCAGAAGTTTTCCCTAAAGACTCTGGTGGAGCCAAGGGACCTTGATATCAAGCCTGTTACTACTGGGCTTATCAACTTGCCACCACCTTACAAGTTATGCCTTGTTCCAAGATAAGAGCTTATCCTTGTGATCATTCAAACCAAAGTAATTTGTTTCCTTTTTCTATAAACAGTCTCTTTATGCTAAGTACTGCCTAGGCTAGAAACATCACTCATTAAAACCACATGGGCATTCGTTTCCATCTAAAAATCTGGGTCCTGAAAGCTCCCAGGACACAGGCAAGGCGTCTATGTTCCTCACCTGCTCTGTGACCAGGCCCCAAGCACAACTGACACCAGATACACAAGGCCCTCATCAGACACCACCTGCAAGTAACATCAAGTGCTCTTCTGTGGCTTCAGAAATGGAATTCTATTCTGTCATTGTTTCAATAGAGAAATTAATGTAACGACCCACACACATTTTCCTGTTCTCACTTAAAAGCATGTATGTGGTTTGTGTCACATTCACGAAATAAATTCTCACCCCAATAATAGTTTCTTTGTATGTTTGACTTTATCTCAAATCTCAAACAAACAAACACCAAACTCTTTCCTTGGGCTGTAATATACAAGAAGATAAATAGTAGAATCCAATGGCAATCCCCAGAGCTCTCCCTGCTCCCCCATCTATTTGCAGCCATTGGTTTGCTTGTGGCCCAAAGAGCATGCTTAAGAAAGAACCCAGATGTCCCTCAACAAAGGAATGGATACAGAAAATGTGGTACATTTACACAATGGAGTACTACTCAGCTATTAAAAACAATGAATTCATGAAATTCATAGGCAAATGGATGGAACTAGAAAATATCATCCTGAGTAAGGTAACCCAGTCACAAAAGAACACACATGGTATGCACTCACTGATAAGTGGATATTAGCCCAGAAAGTTGGAATACCCAAGATATAACTCACAGACCACATGAAGCTCAAGGAGAAGGAAGACCAAAATGTGGATGCTTCAGTCCTTCTTAGAAGGAGGAACAAAATGCCCATGGGAGGAAATATAGAGACAAAGTGTGGAGCAGAGACTGAAGGAAAGACCATCCAGAGACTGCCCCACCTGGGGATCCATCTCATATACAGTCACCAAACCCAGACACTATTGTGGATGCCAACAAGTGTTTGCTGACAGAAGCCTGTTATAGCTGTTTCCTGAGAGACTCTGCCAGTGCTTGACAAATACAGTGATGGAGGCTCACAACCAACCATTAGACTGAGCACAGGGTCCCCAATGAAGGAGCTAGAGAAAGGACCCAAGGAGCTGCAGGGTTTGCAGCCCCATAGGAGGAACAACAATATGAACTAACCAGTACCCTCAGAGCTCCCAGGGACTAAACCACCAACCAAAGAGTACACATGGTGGGACTCATGGCTCCAGCTGCATATGTAGCAGAGGAAGACCTTGTTGGTCATCAATGGGAAAAGAGGCCCTTGGTCCTGTGAAGGCTCTATTCCCCAGTGTAGGGGAATGCCAGGGCCAGGAAGCAGAAGAGGTTGGGTTGGTGAGCAGAGGGAGGAGGGGAAGGGACAGGGGGTTTTCAGAAGGGAAAGGAGGAAAGAAGATAACATTTGAAATGTAAGTAAAGAAAGTATCTAATAAAAAATGGAAAAAAATAAAAAAATAAAAATAAAATTTTAAATATTTCTGCCTTAAAGGAGAAGAAGAAGAAGGAGGAGGAGGAGGAGGAGGAGGAGGAGGAGGAGGAGGAAGAGGAGGAGGAGGAGGAAAAGAAGAAGAAGAAGAAGAAGAAGAAGAAGAAGAAGAAGAAGAAGAAGAAGAAGAAGAAGAAGAAGAAGAAGAAGAAGGAAACTATGGATGGCTCAGTCGTTAAGAGCACTGACTGCTCTTCCAGATGTCCTGAGTTCAAATCCCAGCAACCACATGGTGGCTCACAACCATCTGTGATGGAATCTGATGCCTTCCTCCGGTGTGTCTGAAGAGAATGATAGTGTACTTATATGCATAAAATGAATAAATCTTTTTTTTTTTTTTTTAAAGTGAAATTTCATCTAGGACTGAGGTGCAGATGTTCATGACTGGGCCCTCTTGACAGACACAGGAGTGGGATGAGGGCAAAGAGCAAGAGGGCAGGAGACAAAAAGCCTACACCTTGCCAAGAGAATAGTGATTACACAGAACAGCAATGATGGCTGCCCTAGAAATGGCTGAGTGAGAAGAAATGGCTCAGCAAGAAGCAGCTGCCACCAACTGGGTTGAATGCCAACAGCCACACCTGACCACTCTGGCAACACTGGAAATGAGAGGACTAGTAAGACAGAGCTGAGGCAGGAGAATGAAATGACAAGCCACAGAGTGGAGAAAATGTTCTCCAAAGACATATCACCTCAAACATTCAACGCTTGAAACTCAATTTGTAATTGAAATGGAGTGGGCAGTGGAGGTACACGCCTTTAATCCAAGCATTCAGGAGGCAGAGGCAGGTGAATCTCTGAGTTCAAGGCCAGCCTGGTCTTCAGAGTGAGTTCCAGGGCAGCCAGGGCCACACAGAGAAACCCTGTCTCAAAAATTAAAATTAAAAAAAGGAAGTGAAACAGATGTTAAATAAGGGGCTTAAGAGCTAAACGATGCCTCATCCCCAAAGACACACAGTGGACAAACCACTGAGAAGGTGTTCCACATCATACCTCATCAAAGGAACACAAGCTAGGTCCAGATGAGTGCAGGTTCTCAGAGGTTAGAAATGCAGAGATCTGCAACACACACCATGGAGGATGCAAAGCTGGGGTAACAGGGACCTGCCAGTTGGCATGCAAAATCATACAACTACCATGGGAGACAGCTTAACTATTTCTTACAAAGCTAAGCTCATCTCCCTTATACAAGCTAGTACTGCTGTCCTTGCCTTTTACCCAAAAGATTTGAAGCTATAGCTAGACCAAAACCACACCTGTGGGGCCAGAGGATGGCTCCGTGTGACCAGCACATACAGCTCTTGCAGAGAACCTCAGTTCTGTTCCCGGCACCAAATAGCTGTAACTCCAGCTGCAGGGAATTCAATACCTTCTCAGGCTTCCATGGGCATACCCCCCAACAGAAATACAACACAATTATAAATGAGTAAATATTGACACACATATACTTATAGCAACTCTAGTTTATAATTGTGAAAATGTAAGATCAACCAAGCTGTTCTTTAGCACATGAGTGGACAAGTCAACTTTGGTACATCCCAACAACGGGATGCTATTTGTGATACACAACGGGATACACAAGAAGTGAAATAACAATGTCTTGGAGATGGTGAAAATGGCTGTGGATAGAAGGAACACAGGGGACTTTCAGGATAGTGAGAATGTTCTGTGCGGTACATAGTGATGGAGCCAGAACAGTACATGTCTACCCAGAACCACGGAATGTGCCACACCCACAGTGAGCCCTAATGAAAACTCCTGGCTCTGACGATGCTGTCAATGGAGGAGCATCAAATTTGCTGCTCTGGTGAGTAATGCTGGGGGTTGGGGTGAGGGAGTATGCGTGTATAGAAGCAGAAAGAGAGTATAGCAGAAATATAGGAATGTCTATAGAATACAGAAAATTGGTGTATCCTCTGCTCAAGTCTACTGGGAACCTCAGAGCCCTCTGTGGAAAACAAAATCTGGGACTGACAAGATGGCTCAGTGGTTAGGAACACTTGCCGCTCGCTCTTCAGAGAACCCACACCCAGTTCCCAGCTCCCTCATGGCAACTTGCAACTGCCTGTAGCCACACTCCTTGGAGTCTGATGCCCTCTCTTCTGTCCTCCTTGGGCAGTGGGTGTGCACATGGCACACAAACATGCATTCAGGCACTCACATGTACACTTAAAATCTAAAAAAGAATCAACTATTTAAAAAGAAAGCGATATTAGGCTCTATCTTGTAGCTTATTTTTAAAAGTAGAGTCGAGTTTCTAAGCATATAACCAAAGGAGTTAAGCCGGAGGGCGTGGAGAGACACCAACACACGCATGCTCACAGCAGCTTTATTCCCAATAGCAAAAGGTGGAAGCAGCAGAAATGTTCATCAGCAGAAACACAGATAGATACACTGTACCACATACATGTGGTTGATTACTTTCTGTCTTTAAAAGGGAGTAGATTCTGATATATACTACAGCACAGAAGAACCTTGAGGACATCAAAGAACAAGTCAGCTGCAAAAGGACAAACATGATTACACTTAAGTACGTGAGGTACTTAAGGCAGTAGATAGACTAGGCTAGTGGCTACCAGGTGGGAAGCGGGAGCCGGGAGCCGGGAGCAGGTCCTTACTGGGTACCAAGTTTCACTGAGGAGGATAAAATGTTCCAAGTGGATGTGGTAAGTGAAGGTTGCACCATAATGCAGATGTCTGTGAATGTCCCGGCAATGGTGCTTCCTAGTGGTGAAGAAGGTAAGTGCTGCCTTGTGTGTACCTGAGGTACTCTTTTACCTTTATAGCTGAGGATTTCCGAACAGCTCCCTCTAGAGCTGATGATTCCTGTGGCTTTGCGTGTATTTGGTTTGTTTGCTTGTTTGTGGTGATAGGATCTCACAAAGCTCAGCTCTTCTGGCAGTTGAGCAGGGACTAGCGGGATCACCTGGAAGAGAAAGCAAGACTGGGGATTCGAAGGAATGACAGCAAGTCAAGGATCTGATCAAGCTGCAATTTTTAATTTTTTCTCGCTCAGGTTATAAACTCTTACAAGCATTGGGGGAATAGAGGAGGGGACAGGGTCACTTTGTCTTTGGGGAATGCAGGTGTTCTCAGGATCAGGAAATTGGCTAGATAAAAAGTTCAGGTTGCTAGGCACCTGTCTGTATGATGCATGACTATTTTGCCCTTAACTGTGCTGGGAGTTAAGCACTTGTCTACAGGACCCATAGATGTATGACCTCATAGCAAATGAATTGTTAGATGTCTAGCCACAAAATCTAAGTTGGGCTTTCATAACCAAGTGGGTTGTCAGATACTTATCAGTAAGATTAGTAAACTTTTTTTTTTTTTTTTTTTTTTGGTTTCTCTGTATAGCCCTGGCTGTCCTGGAACTCACTCTGTAGACCAGGCTGGCCTCGAACTCAGAAATCCGCCTGCCTCTGCCTCCCAAGTGCTGGGATTAAGGGCGTGCACCATCACGCCTGGCCTATTTATTCTTATCTATGCTGGTACTAAATGGGCTGTCGGATGCCTCCCAGCAAGGTTAATAGTCTTTTGTCCTTAGCTGGGTCAGAACTTTCCCATCGAGGCAGCTGTTGATTTCAGCTGGGCTAGTACATTCCCATGGAGGCCAAGGCTTTTGTGCCAATAAGAAGTTATGGCTGACAGAGCAGTCAGGCTGCTCCCAGCACTCAGCTAGGCTTCAGACTGCTGAGTGATGTGGCAAACAATGACCTCGAACTCCTGATCCTTCTGTGCCTCCCCTCTGAATGCTGGGATTTGGGATTATCCCAAATACACCATGCCAGGCTTCTATTGTGGCCAACATCAAGCATCCCTTACTGTCTTCCTACCCTCCTCGGGTTTTTGTTGTTTTGTTTGCTTGTTTGTTTTCAGCTCCTGGGAATTTTGCCTCTTTTCACAAAGATTCTTCTCTTCCCATGCACGGGGCATTAGGAATCAGCCTGCTCAGTTCCCTGAGATCAAGTCCTTCATTTGCTTTAACTAGACTTCAGCAATGACATGCAAACAAAATACTTTTTCATCCAGGGGTGGTGGCGCACACTCCTTTAAATCCTAGCACTTAGGAGGCAGAGGCAGGGGGAAATCTCTGAGCACCCAAGAAATATACCTAAGGGAGACATCTAGCCTCCCATGTGCAAGCACGTGTGGTGAGTGGGTGTGGGTGTGTGTGCATGCATGTGTATATGTGTGCATGCAGTAGAGACTTTCACTGAAGATTCCTTGAGCATATGGAAGGGAAGAACAGCCATGCATCTTGCAAAACTAGACTTCTGTAAAACTCTCTGTGGACATCTCTCATGGCCCAGAACGCCGCCACCTCCAGCCTCCAGCTCTCTTCTTTCTCTGACTTGAATCCCCTCCCGAGCACTCCCCTGTTCCAAACTGGCTCTTCTGCTGACCCTTCCCCTCTCTTTCTTCTCCTTTAGTTCAGGTGCTTTGGTTTCTTGGTTTCTCTATCTATCCTACGTGCTCGTGAAAAACATCCCAGCAGAATGAAGAAGCAAAGGCAAAGCAGTTCAAACAACGGGCTCTCCACCTATGAGTCAGGGATAATTATGAAGTTATATATAGTTGCCTTTATTATATAAATTTATAGCATCTCTCAGCTGCAAAGAACATCCTGTGACACAGCGTGACATCTTCAGGAGATTCTGAAAGCATTCTCCCACAGGGAGGTGTGGTCTCTCACACACAGCATCTTCCACACACTGAGCAGGTCGCTGCCTTCCTCCTTTACCCCAGTGCTGAGAGATACAACAGGCGAGAACCCTGATGCTCAAAGCATAAGGAATTGATTCCGTTTACCCAGATCTCAGGCTTAAAGCCAGCCTCTGACAAGAAACCCTGTGGGCTTCCCACTCTGCCGTCCAGCCCACTAGAGAGGAAACCATGTCATCCATACAGCCAAGAGGACTGTGGTCCTAATCCATTGAATGAACTATGAGAGATTCATTCCATAGATCTTCTCAATCACATCAGGAGACATTGGCCTTCTCTGTTGTAGAAATTTTTAATCCCAATCTGGGGTTTCTTCCCCGCTTTGATCATTCTGTCCCCAGATAAAAGACATACGCACCCTTTATATTTACAATAAACCTTAATCAACACTACAGCTGGGCAGATATCTACCCTCTGTTATTAGAATCTACTTTCCTATTGATAACCCCTAGTTATTACTTACTATGTTTCATCTGGGCTGCTCTTTACTCCAATTGGCCAGCCCTCTAGAGGGGCCAAGTTTTCATTGATTCACCTACCCCATGGCAGATTCTTCTTCCTCCTTCATCTTCTTCTCTCTCCCTCCTGGTTCTCCTCCGACCCCCCAAGACTGGGAACCCTAAACCCCGTCTATGTATTGTTTGCCCATCTATTGGCTGTTGGCATCTTTATTCACCAGTCAAAAATAACTTGCACACACAGTATCACTTGGGTCTCTCTGCCCCACTCCTCAGTGTGTGTGTGTGTGTGTGTGTGTGTTAACATAAAGTATAGACTTGTTCTAAATATGATTCTCCTGCCTCAGCTTTCCGGGTGTTGGGTTTAAAGATGCATGCCACCACATTCAGCCGACATTAGTTCTCTAATTTTAAAGGAATGAATATCAATATGAGGCCTGAACCAGGCTCTGCTGTGTTCAGTCAGATGGAAGGGACATGTCCGGCTCTCCTTTGGAGATGTCTGACACTGCAGCATGCTGCTCTTGAGTTCTTAGTTTCCTTGGAATCCAAATACTCTCAATCTAAGCTTATAAACCAAATCTAATAAGGCTTGTGGGCAACACCCCGCCTTCGAGGCCAGGACACTTTAGGAAATTGCAAATGGTTTTTATCGATGACCCATGTGGCTCCTTAATCCATTCCTTGACCACAGAGGCTTCTAGACAGTTTGGATCTCTGTTTTATACTTTCTTATTAGAAAACTGCATTTCACTATCAGTGATGGCTCACGCCTTTAATCCCAGCACTTGGGAGGCAAAGGCAGGCGGATTTCTTGAGTTTGAGGCCAGCCTGGTCTACAGAGTGAGTTCCAGGACAGCCATAGCTACACAGAGAAATCCTGCCTTGAAAACAAAAACAAAAAACAAAACAAAAAACCCCCTGCATTTCTCTGAGCAGAGGGAGAACTAAAGACACATCTCTGCTCCAGAGACATTAAAATACCAAGTAAATGGCATCTTAGAACCAGCAAGATCCATTTACCTGCTTTAGTTAATAAGTCTGGCATTAAATGGCCCCTACCACTCAAACGGCCAGAAGAATGGTGGTCCTGGTTTCCAATTAACCTTCTGTCTGATACCCCGAGAACCTCCCTGAGTCAAATCAGCAAACATGGATCACACTCGTTAGCCCAAAGTCAGAAAGAAGCACTTTACTCCTGGCAGAGAAGATCACTGCACTACAGGCTGTTTACAGATTAGGCAAGCCTAGTACACAGACAGATTCAGAGTCCACACCACGCAAGCTTTCTATTGGCTAGAGAGCAGTCTGAAGCCACATGCCACCGAACCAATGATCACAATCTCGGAAGGAGGGTTAGGGGAGGCAGGTAGAAGAACCTCGGATTCTAAAATTCTACGTGGTCATTTTCTACTCTGCTCTAAAGTCAACACGACGTAACTGCCAGGAGAAGCTCCTGCCTTTCAACACGAACATTTGTAACATGCCTGCTGGGAGCTAGGAACCCAGAAACAAAGTCTTGAAGCACCTTATATAATAATTGAGGGGGATGAGCAAGCCAGCGACAACAGCAGAGGCTGGGATCTGTGACGTACGCACAGAATACTGTGGATGTGACAGGCAAGGAGAGTGACCAGGAAAGCGACAGGGCAAGTTTTCAGAAAATACTACTGAAGTTTATTTTTTTTTACACATACAGGTGTCTGCCGACTTCCAAGTGGAGAAGGACGAGCAATCCAAACTCACACGAGGATTTTAAAGGCTTGCAGGATGTAGGCTATTGCAGGGGAGTCAGATCTGATGGTGGAAAGACGGCACAGTTCAGGTCCTGAAGGCCTCTGCTGGATAAAGGATTCTGGACATGGGAGAGTGAAGAGTTAAGGGTCTGCACAGTGGAAAGATGTTCAGGGAGCCTGGTACAGTGGGTGGGAGTGGAACCCCGGACACAAGATAGGTGGGAGGCTGTTGTCATGGTCCAGGCAAAGCTGAATCAGAACGAGTCAGTACTCTTGACAGAGAGGGTAAGGGATACCAGTGAATAAATACCTCCAGACAGAATCCACAGAGGGTTTAGGGACTGGAATGGTGCCAGGGTTTTTGACTGGCAACAGGTGGTGCCCTTTCCCCAGAGGAGCAGTTACAGAGGAAAAGATGGCACCGTTCCCTCTTTCAACAGATCCCAACTGACGTCCCAGAAGAACAAGCAAAAGAGAAAACATCTCGCCCCCACATTAAGACGCAGAACGGACACACAGCATTGCACAGTTTGTACAAAACCACTGTGGAAACAGAGACTGGCTGACACAGGCAGTGTGGGGGCAGAGTGTTGGGGAATGTTACCTAGAGAGGAGCAAGCTGTTTAGAGAGAGCCTTGAAAACCCCAGCATGGAGCCTGAGCTGGATGAAGAAAAAAAACAAAACCCAAAAACCAAAACCAAAAATCAGGATGTCATACATTGAGACTACTGAACATCAAGCATTTTGAGGAAAAGAGCTGCGAGAATATTTTAGAGAATTAGTGTTAAGGATAATATACATATATATTATGGTCTGTTGCAGGATTTTCCTTGTCCAATTATATTAGTGCAGAGGAGGCCTGTGATTGGACAGGGAAAAGGGAGGTGGAGCGAAGAGTTGCGCAGACAGGGACAGAGGAAGGCCAAGATGGACGCGGATGTGAACCAGTGTGGCTTTAACCAGTCACAGGAAGTTATGCTATCATGAGGTTAGAATAATTGGGACAAAGCTTTTATCATCAATTGGTTCTGAAATTATTGTATTGGTATCTTGTAAATTGAGAATTTATTGATACATAAATCTGATTGGCTAATTATAAGCTTCTAGAGTTTTGATTCTACCGGGTTGATGGGTGTTGTGATGGTCATTGTGTGGGGCTGGCATGACAGCGAAAGGAGCTTGAGATCTCTGGCCCGAGAGACCACCGAGTTGAGATCACCTAGCTGGAACCATGTGGTCCAGCGGTGGCTAGTGGTAGCTCGAGAAGCCTGTCAGTCTTTTTTTTTTCTTTTTAAATATTTCCTGCTACAATGTTCATTGGTTTTTACTGCTTTCAATGTATTTGTAACATGCCAGGTGTAGGCTGGGAGCTAAGAATTCAGAAAGAAAGTCCCAAAGCCCTAACTGAGGGGCAGTTAGCCAGCGGTAACAACAGAGGCTGGGGTCTGTAACAAGCATTTTAGATCCCCCTTCTCCAACTGAAAGCAAAATAGAAACACAAAGAAAAAAGAAGTTTCCGCCTTCTATAAAACAAAAAAGCATGTATTTAAACAAAAACAAGAAAATGACTTCCAAATGAAGTGGATTTAATCCTAAATACCCGGGGGGGTTGGGGGGGGACAGAGCCAGCTCATTCAAGTACAGATGCTGGGGACAGATCATCAACACCAAGTGACGTTCCTGACAATTTCATGGAGTGGTCCTCTGTGGGTGGAAGTGTATACAGGCATGGTATCAGATCCGATTAAGGATGGAAAGGGATGGCAAATGATCTGCAATATCACTCCCTGCCTCATGTTAGGATCCCTGGCTTTTAGCTGGGAACACGGTTGCCTGTACCATATAGTACCATGACTATATTTATCTGCTTTCCTTGCATGTAGGCATGGCTATGTGATCAAACTCAAGCCCATAGGATATAAGTGGGAACTCTGAGGTTTATTCTTTTAAAAATTTCATTGAAATGGAATTTCTATACAATTCAGCCACTTAAACAAGCATGATTGTAGAGAGGCATACCAGGCCTGGTAGCATATGCCTAAAATCCTAGCCCTTGGGAAGATGAGGCAGGAGCCCTTGGGAAGATGAGACAAGATCCCAGAGAATGTCTCAAAACAAACAAATTATGCTTTTATTGTACTCACAGCGTTAGATAACTATCAACACAATCTTAGACCATCTTTATTACCTCTAGAAGTGCTGAACCCCATATCTATCATTATTCAGCCCCCCAACACCCCAAGTCAGCAGCATTCTGGCTTTACAGACTTGCTTATGTTGACCACTTCTGGTAAATAAAGTCATGCACTAAGTACTCCCCTCTGTCTGACTCCTTTACTTACCATGTTTTTGAGGTTCACCCACATTGTTGCCTGCAGTTAATTTCTTTTGTTGTTACTAATTGTAACACCAAGACCCAAAAGCAAGTTGGGAAGAAAAGAGTTTCTTTGGCTTACATTTCCCTATTGCTATTCATTATTGAAGGAAGTCAGGACAGGAACTCAAACAGGGCAGGAACCTGGAGGCAGGAGCTGATGCAGAGCCCATGAAGGGGTGCTACTCCGTGCCTTGCTTCCCAGCATTTCTTATAGAACCCAGGACCACCAACAATGGCACCACCCACAATGGGCTCGGCCCTCCCCCATTGGTCACTAATTGAGAAAATGCCTTAGAGTTGGATCTCATGGGGGCATTTTCTCAACTGAGGCTCCTTTCCTCTCTGAAGACTCTAGCTTGTGTCAAGTTGACACACAAGAGCAGCGAGTACCCTAAGGATGCATTGTTTGCATAGGAAACATTCTATTTATTCATGTATTAGTGGATGGACGTTGTCTTAACTGGACTTGGGCAGTGCTTTGAGTAATTCTGCTTTGTTCAAGTCCTTGGGTGGACGCCTTCCCATGAGTCTTGGGTAGAGACCCCAGAGGAGAACTGCCAGTTGGTGGATTATGATAAGGTTCTGTGGTGAAGTCTTAGGGATTCTCAGAACTATGTTCCACACCTGCTGCTCCGTTTCTTTCTGTGCACAAACTGTGTAAGAGCAAGGTTTTCCTTCTTAAAGAGAGAACATATCCTCCTTCCGGGTGGCAGTACATGTCAGAGCATAAGACTTATGCAAGCACAAGACAAGCCTTGAACTGTCTTAGGCAAGAAGGGAAATGCACGTTGAGCCTGGAGGAGCAGCAAGCCAGCTGGAGCCAGGGCAACAGAGGCTCCAAAGGTCACTTGCATCGAATTCTAATGTCTACGGTAGTTGTGGGTTTTGGTGTCATCTCTACAGCAGCAAAGAGTGTAGACAAAGCCACTCAGAAAGAGAGAATTATGGAGAGGCTCTCGGAGGAAGAGACAGAGTGGACATGGGCTAGGCCGGCACCCTAGGGTCATCTATCTGGTCTCACATCTTTCTAAGAGATCTGCCTTTGTGGAGCTGGGCGAGGAGGAATTGTGGGAGGGCCAGGTTGCAATACAGAGTGGAGAGGAAACTGTGTCACCTTGAGCCACGCTGTCATCTGAGCTCCGAGAAAAGATGCAGGAGCTCATTAGGCGCGTGCAGGGAGCTGCTCAACATAACTGTGAGCTGATGTCGGGACCGCACATTCTCACACTCCCCAACCTTCACTGCCCTATCTTCAAAAAGCCCAGTGTGTTGAAATGTGAGCAATAACCAGAAGGGTGTGCATGTGGAGATTATCAGAGAAACATACAGCTCAAGAGAAACTATTCCAGACAGCAGAGAGGACTTTAGACAAATAGCAACCAACGGAGATGAGGTTGAATCAGAATTGCTTAGCCAGAAAGTAGAGAAAAATAAAAACCATTACAAAGAATGTAAGCCAGCCTTGAGGCACCAGGGTTTTTTGGGGGGTGGGATGGGGGGAGGTTGTTTTGTTTTATTTTGTTTGCTTATTTGTGACTCTCACATCATGCACCCTGATCAAACTCACCTCCCAGTCTTTCCATGTCTGGCCCTTTTCCCCATGATTATTTCTACCCCCTGCAAAAGAAGAAGAAAAAGAAGAGGAGGAGGAAGAAGAGGAGTTCTACAAAAAGGGACAGAACTGTAGAGAATAATAACCCCTCACACCCTTCGCAATCCTTCCTTAACCACCCCCCCTCCAAAAAAAAAAACTCTGGATGACGTGAACCCGTTCATCCATCTGGGAGGCTAGAGACTGCTGTCTCCACACTTGACAGTGCCTGTATCTATGGTTCATAAATACCACACATGCAGGGCTCTCGGTTTGTTCTCGGTGGAAAATGGCACCACGTGGAGTCTTGGGCTCAGCAGTACAGTCTCCACGTACAGTTGCGGAATGCACGGTGAGCTACTCCATCACCTCGTATAGGATGCAGAGTAGATCAGATGCTGATTGGTTGCTGCTGTAGCCATTTCTCTGGCTGCCACTTACTATTTACTGAGCACTTGGTGCGTGCCAGGCTCCACAAAGGACCTTACACCCATTGTCTTATGACTGACAGAACAATTCATGAGGGAGGGGCTGTATGTCCCCACGCTATGCAGAAGGAAACTGAAGTTTAGAGATGTAGTTTTCCCCAAGGTCCAATGACCTGAGAAAGGAATTGAAGTTAGATTTGAAATCTAACCTTGAACCCTCAACGTTCATGTTTCTCTTCTAGTGGATTTGAGGTATGTTGTGGGCCCAGGAGCTTCAAAGCACACACCCTAGTACTGTGGGGATTCAGTGGAACACATCCCAACTTCAACCCTAATAATCCGTTATTGAGGAATATTTCCTACAGAAAGTCGGGGGCTCCCTCTCTTATAGACAGGGGCCATCTACTTAACATGAGTGAAGTCTACGTCAAGAACTACCAACACATTTTCCAGCAACGTGAGATTCTTCCTAGAGGAAAAATTTGTGTTTTCTGGGGGCCACTAGGACACACCCTCACTAATGACAGTAGATACTGTAATAGACCAAGGGCTAGTGTATGACAGCGGTTAGCGACCCCTATCCTCTCAAGCTCTCTAGGTCCTTGCCTTTACCATGTAGGATGACAAAATCACACCAGAAAATTCTGACATTTTATCGGCAGGTGGAAGGCAACATTCAGGGGTGCACCTTGAGCCCACCCTGGGGGTCATCTCTGAGCTACATTGGTCAGGATATATGCTGTTGTTCTCACAACAGATGGGAGAGGGAAGGGTTACCTTTATGGGTGTGTCGTAGAGCATTGGACCTCTTGAGTGTTAGCTAAGGGCAGAGCATCGGGATGCAGGGGAAGTCAGTGAGCGAACCTGTTTGTGTGTTCGCTCAACAAACAGCGTGTACAACAGGCTCCTGAGGGGAGCTGGATACAGTGCCACTGACAGAAACAGTGGGCCAGTCAAGCCTGTGCTAGGTCCTAACACCTCCCAGCTCCATAGTGAGGATGCCAAGCTAAGGCATGCGCATTGCGGATCCTACCGCAGCAGGATCTGGAGCGGAGTTAAACTCCAAGGAAGCAGCATTCAGGCTGTGATGGCTCCTTGGAAGGAAGAGGTTTTGTGATGGGCAGCCCGAGAAGAGGATTTCAAGGTGCACGTCAGTAACTATGGTAGACTTAACAAGTTAGGCAGCCATCCCCGTCATCCTGTTTTGGGGCACCCCATCACTCCAGTAGGATTTCCTGCCCATCCCCCATTCCTGCCTCCCGCTTCTAGTAAACATTGTAGATTTCTACACCAAGGCAGCTTCGTGGGACGTTTTGTATACGTAGAACTGTACAATGTGGCATACTTCTCGTGTTGCGTCATGGCTTCAGAGTACCGCCACCCTGGACCAGGGATTTTATCCCCGCCCCCTTTTTTTTTATGGCTAGAATTTAATTACACTTGTATCCCATGTGTCCTTTCCTTTCCTTTCCTTTCCTTTCCTTCCTTTCCTTTCCTTTCCTTTCCTTTCCTTTCCTTTCCTTTCCTTTCCTTTCCTTTCCTTTCCTTTCCTTTCCTTTCTTCTTCTTTCTTCCCTTCCTTTCAAGTTTTCCCACATCCCCAGACCTGTCTGAGAGGTTCTTGCTCTGTGGCCCAGGCTGACCTTGAACTCTAAAGTCCGCCTGCTTTAGCTTTCTATGTGCGGAGTGCACCCCCGTCTAGCAAACCCTTTACATGTCTACTCTCCTGTTAGTAGACCCTTGGGTGGTTTTCCCCTTGGAGTTACTATGAGTAATTCTACACACACAGTCTTGAGTGCAAGCTTTTACACTCTTGAGAAGATACCCTGATTCGTAAGTAAGTTGTAGTTATTTTGGGGGGGGGAGCTTTACTTGTTTTTATATTTTCTTTGTAAAAGTAGCTGTACTAGATATAGTTTCGCTGCCATCAAATTTACCTGGTTTAAGTGGACAATTAAAAAATATTAGTACAACCAGGCATGGAGTTACATGCCTTTAATTTCAACCTTCAGGAGGTAGAAGGGCAGATGGATCTCTGTGTACTTGAGGCTAAGCAGGACTACACAGTGAGACCTCATCTAGTGTGTGTGTTTGTGTGTATATGTGTGTGTGTGTGTGCCTGAGTGCTTGTGTGTTTGCACACGAGTGTGTGGGCCTGTGCAGGAGTACTTGTGGGGTTGGGGCAGGGTCAGTGAGATGGCTCAGTGAGTGAAAATGCTTACTGCCAAGACTGGTGATTCAAGTTTGATGCTGAAATCCATGTGTTGCAAGGAGACAACCGACTCCTACATGCTGTCTTGTGACCTCATGTGAGCCATGGCCTGCAAGCATCTCACCCCCTACTAAATAGATAATTACATTTACATGTTTAAAGATATATATTATAACATTTCTGGTTGTACAGCTGCCACCATTGCTATACCTGGTTTTAGAACTTCTTTTGATCCTAAAAAGCAACCTTGTGTCTAGTTACAGATGCTCCTAACCCCGTGCCTAGCCGTGGGAAATCTCTACATTGATGGTGACCTTTTGTAAACAGCTCATGTGAAAGGAATCATATAAAATGGAGACTTTCTCATCTGGCCTCTCTCGTGAGACACAGCATTTAACACGCATCCACAACATACCAGGTGCCACAGCACTTTGTTCCTTTCTGTTGTCCAACAACATCCTTTCGTGTGGACGGTTGAACTGTGTTTCCTCTGGGAGGGCTGCTGTTCACTTTCACGCAGGTCTCATTTCTCTTGGGCAAATAACCAGGAGTAGAACTGTTGGGTTAAGTGGAAAGTGAATATTTAATCTTCAAGAGACTGTTGAACTGTTTCCTAAAATGTCTGCCCTATCTGATATTCCCATGAAGACTGTGCTAGGGCTCCTGCTGTCCCCTCCCATCAGCTTCCCTGAGCATCCTCTATAGAGTGGCCATTTTAGGGGAGATGAAGTGGTATCTCACTTGGTCTTAACTTGGATTTTAATAACTAATTACTGGGCATTTTGAAAAGCTGGCCATTTGGAACCTTGGTGAAAATGTCTAGTCTGATCTTTTGACTATTTATTTTTACTAGTGTATGCTTACTGTATGAAGCAATGGGGGCAGTATGAAACTCTCATACATAACAGTATTTCAATTCTATTTAACTGCCTTCTGCCCACACTCATCTACCTTCTACCTCCAGCTAGTTTCTTTCCTTTTCTCTAATAACCTCCTTCTATTTAATGTCTTTTTAAAAGATTCCATATGTGATTATATATATATATATATATATATATATATATGTATACATATATATATATATATATATATATATATTTCACTTTCTCACTTAAGCATTGTATCCTCTCCAGTTCCAGTCCTTTCTTGAAAGCAACAACTCGGGCTAGAGAGATGGCTCAGTGGTTAAGAGCACTAGCTGCTCTCCCAGAGGTCCTAAGTTCAATTCCCAGCAACCACATGGAGGCTCACAACCATCTATAGTGAGATCTGATGCCCTCTTCTGGTATGTAGGAAGACATCGACAGTGTACTCATATATATATATATATATATATATATATATATATATATATATAATAAATCTTAAAAAAAAGAAAGCAACAACACTTTATTCTTTATGACTGAATAATATTCCACTGTGTGTATGTATATCACATGTTATCCATCCATCCATTGCTGAGAGCCTAGGCTAACTCCAGGACATGCCTATGGTGAACAGAGCCGTGTACATAAGTGTAAAGGTTTCACTGAGCTATGCTCAAACTCTTTGGGCATGAATCCAAGAGTGTGATAGCTGGGTCATATGGCAGTCCTATTTTTAATTAAAACAACAACTGCAACAACAGGGATTGCTTCCATAAAGGCTGGAGATTAATTTCCATTTCTCTGTGTCATCACCAGCATTGGCTGTTTTGCTGACATTAGTCATTCTGGCTTCCATTCTTGTTTTCCTTTGTATTTTCCTGATGATGAAAGATGTTACCCATCTGGATCTGAAAGGCAGCTATTTGGGCTCCTTCACTTGTCGGCTGGACTGTTTGTTCTTTTGCTTTGTTTTGCTGTTGTTTAAATGTCACGTGTCCAGGTGCTTTGTGTCTGTGTCTGCCTGTTTACCACGTGTAAAACCTCCTGTGGAGGCCAGGGGAGGGTGTTGGGTCCCCTGGAACTGGACTGCCAGTGGTGAGCTGCCATGTGAGCGCAGAACTCAAACCTGGGTCCTCTGGAAAGTAGCCTTTGTTCCTAACTTCTAAGCTATCTCTCTAGCTCCTATTTATGGTTTTGTTATTTTTGTGTGTGTGTGTTTTGTTTTGTTTTGAGACTAGGTCTAATCAGATAGCCCTGGCTGGCCTGGAAGACCAGGCTGGCTTCAACCGTATAGTAATCCTCCAGCCTCTTCGTGCTAGAATTATAAGTGGGTGTCAGTGCACTCCAGTTGGGATTTAATTTTTTGAGTTTTTTAAATTCTAGATGTTAATCCTCTGTTGGATGAATATCTGGCAGGCGTTTTCTCCTGCTCTGTAGGCTATGCTCTGCTACGCAGAAACTAAAACGTTTCTGCAATCACAACGCAGAGTCTCATTCTAATTTCCTGAGCTATTGGAATGCTACTCTGAAAGCCATTTTCTTACGCCCATGCTGAAATAGGATCATCTTCCTATCATTTGTTACAAAGTGTTTATTATTGACAGATACATTATCAAATACGTGATTTCTAATTGTCTGCTCCATGCAGGTGCCTCCTTTTCTCAATTTGTTTGGTTTACCTTTAAGATCTTTGAGTGGGGAAGACAAGACAGAGCGGTGCTTCAGAACGACAAAGGGGGAATGGGGCTAATGGGGGCAGGACAGATCCTTTTGTAAGTTGTAACAAGCACATGCCAAGTCTCTTAAAAGCCCCCGGGAATCAAAGGGTTAGAAGCAGCTGTTTACAGTCCAGTTAATCAGTAAGCCAGAATCAGAGAGCCTCCCAAAGTGGGGATGCGCAGGGCCCTTCCAAAAGGTTTTCCAGGTTTAGGAAGGGGGAAGAGAAATGAGCCGGAAGGCCATCGTGGCTGTCCTGGGACCACAGAAATAATTCCCAGCGTAGCAGAGGCCTGTCCCCAGCCTCCTGCAGGTGCAGCGGGTAGGGTGCAAGGTTGGTTACTCTGTGCTCTGGATCTCGACCGGCAAAGGATTGCTTAGAGAGCGAGCGGGAGGGCACATTTCAGAGCCGCTTAGAAGCTCCTCGAGATGCCAGACCTGCCCTCAGCCTTCCTGCCCCTCCTCCTCCTCTCCAAGTTTGTTACCCCGGTGACCTTCCGTCACCACCGCTACGACGACCTCGTGCGGACGCTGTACAAGGTGCACAACCAATGCCCGGACATCACGCGGCTCTACAACATCGGGCGTAGCGTGAAGGGGAGGTACCTCTACGTGCTGGAGTTTAGCGACTACCCTGGGATCCATGAACCCTGTAAGTCTTGAGAGGTTCTGGGGTGTGTTGGGCAAAGAACTCCCTTTCTCTACAAATCCAGAGAGAGTGGTCGGGGACCAGTGGAGACTCCATATACAAAGTAGTACCTCTTCCTCCGCCCGAGAAGGCAGGTGGCCCCACTTGGTTCTCAAGGCCCTGGGGAGCGGCGACCCCAGTTCAGCCTCCAGCACATTCCTCTTTTCTGAGTTCTGTTTGCTCAGAACTCCTGTTCCCTCCACCCTCCCCTCCTTTCCCTCACACCCGCATCTTTTTCTCTCACTCCCTCTACCAAGATCCAATGACTTGGGAGCAGAGCAGAAATGGTTGGCCTCCTGGTTCTCCTGAGGGATCAGGTGGGACCCTTCCAGGAACAGCAACATGGTGTCCTAACGAGAGTTTGGGTGTTGGGATATGAGCTGGCTGTTTTGATAGTTTGCTTCTGTTATCAAAGCAATCTGTGTTCACTTCAAAAATTAGTTCTTGACCAGCTTGGAAGCATTTAAAAAAGACAACAAAAGGAACCAAAACAACCAACCAGCTGAAAAAACTAGACATCAGAAGAGGCAAAACCAAGAAACCGGAAGAGCGATCCCAGCACCCAGATACCTAGTATTTACATAGACTGACGTCTCTCCTTTCAGACTCCTTATGCAATCCTGCATCTCAAATGCAAAATGGGAAAATACTGTCACTGTTTTTCTCAGTTCTTCATCTGTGTCTTCAACACAGCTTGAAGGCATCCCTCTTGGTTGTGTAGTGTGGTATTCCCTTGTTTCATTAGCTGTTCACGCATCAGTGAACACTGACACTCTTGTTGCTTTGTTTACAACAACAGTGACATCTGAGTTAAGTCACACGACTTATTTTATTTCCTCCCTCAGAGGGTCAATGGCAAATCTCTTGCCCTCCCATTTCCCAACTCTTCTCCATTTCCCATTATACTCTGCCTTAAATCATTTCACGGAGTTCCCAATGGGTTGCCACTGTTTAAACCCACCTACTCCCAACTTGCCCAGGAGAGGCCAGAATCATTTCTCTCAATACTAATATAGTCTTCTCACTCTCTTGCTTTAATGATCCAATGGGTTTTGACCATGAGAACTTCCACATTTTATAGAGAAGGCTCAAGAAGAGCCCTATAGTTTCCCTTGGGGTTAGAGCCATGCATCGCAAATACCTGCTTTTACTCAGCTCACATACCCTCTGTGGAAGCTTACTGCTATTGATGGACTTTGTGAGCTTAGACTTTTTAGTTCAGGCCTCTTTTTGGTGCCCCTGTATTTCCAGCACTCAGGGTCTTCCTTGAGGCTGTGACAGACAGGGCAGCCTCTCACGGATCCCTCTTTTCCCCTGAGTGAGCAGCTCTTCCATTTGCTCCTTACATTCCTTCATTCTACAAATATTTACCTATGGCCGACTAGAACTTTTGATGGAGCTGTGGAGATGGCTCAGCAGTTAAGAGAGCACTTGCTGTTCTTACAGAGGCCCCAAGTTTAGTTCCAAGCACCTGGCAGCTCACAAACATCTGAAACTCCAGTTCAAGTGGATCTGCTACCCTCTTCAGGGCTCTATGGACTGCACAGACACACGATGTGCCTATAATTAAATAATAAACCTGAAGGGGAGAAAGAGAGAAAAAGATCCTTATAAAGAAAGAACTTTCAGGCAAGGCATGCAGACACTCAACAGGTTTCGGAAGGACAACAAAGAATAATACAGACTTTGCCCTAATAGGGCTGAATTATAGCAGACTAAGGCCAGCAATACATGGGGCAGTAGGTCAGATGGAGCAAGTGCTCTAGCAAGAGCTTAAACTGCAAAGAGAGATGGGCATCCTGTGCGACAATCCAGAGGGAAGCAGAGGAGGTCACTCACATCCCAAAGCTCCTCTGCCTGAGGAGGTGTTGAACAGAGATCTGAAGGGTCTCCGCGGGGGTTGGGGGGGAGGAGAATGACAAGCTAAGGAAAAAGGGAATGCAGTTTCCCAGGAGGCAGGGGCAGTTGGCATACATAGTCCCAGCAGAGGCCTGAGATCAGAGCCACCTGGTTGAGAGCACTGGGCACCGGGGAGCTCTTTGGGGAGTTACAAGCAGGCCTTTACTTTGAGACTCTTGGCTGCTGGAGAGTTTTAAAGATGCTTGGGATGGAGGCCAACAAAGGAGCTCCAGCCACCTGCTCCTGTGAATGGAGTTTTATGGAACCGCCATCACACTCCTTGAATTATCTGTGCTGGCTTCTACTGAAAGAGCTGAAGAGCTGGAACAGAGACAACACTGTCCACAAAGCCTAAAGATTCCATGCTGGGCCCTTCCTTGCCCTTTACAGAAAAGTTTTATCAGCTCCCTACTGGGGCGCATGGATGCTCATGATCCACTCAGATGCAGGGAGACTGCATGGGAGATGTGTTATAGAGATGTAGGTGTGAGGGTGTAGGAGCTCCAGCCAAAGGAACCTCGGGCAATGCATATTACAAGACAGCTGTATGTCTTCTGCCTCTATAGAAGAAGAGAGTTTGCTAGTGAACACTCATTGAACACAAAGCACAAGGCTTGTGAAATAGACCAGAGACACCTACACCCGAGTCTCACAGCATCACCATTGCATTGGACAGCCAGGAGAATAGCGGGGAGTAAAAGAGATTTTCCAAATTTTATTTTACCGAAGACAAATGCCTACTTAACTATATCACTAACATGTCCTTAAAAAGAAAGCTGAGAAATAGTCTGGGAGTGCCTTTATTCTCAGCGCTCAGCAAGCAGAAGCAGAAGGATCTCTGTGAGGCCACCCTGGTCTGTACGACAAATTCTGGAACAGTCTGGGGCTACTTAGAGAGACCCTATGGCAAACAAAACAAAGCGAAACAAAAGAATAAAGAAATAGAATATCTATTAAACGATACTTGTTTTTTTTTTGTTTTTGTTTTTGTTTTTGTTTTTGAGACAGGTCTCTCTATGTAGCCCTGGTTGGCCCAGAACTTGCTATGTAGCTATGTAGAACTGGCTGGCCTCAAACTCCCAGGGATCTGCCTATCTGACACTCAAGTGTTGAGATTAAAGGCAAGTGCACTGCACCAGGCCTGCATGATATTTTCTAAAACAAGATCCTCGTGGGCTGAAAGCATTCATTAGAGAGGTTGTTATGGGAATACTAAGATAAATAATGATGAGTTCTTGTTCTAAAGGTATGTTAGGATCATCTTCTCAGCTAGTGCTAGGTCCTATAGAGGAAGTGAGCCGTGAGCATACATAGGTAGATCCCAGAACAGAAAGCACCATAAAGGGAAAGCCACACAGGACTCACTTCTAACAAGAAGAGCTCAAGGTGGTGACAGGGACTTACCAGTGTTTGAACTGGACCTGTGAGGACAGCAAGGAAACAGGAGATGACGAGGAAGAGAATCGAGAACCAGAGAAGTAGACTTAGGTTGTGCAGGAAAGAGGGCAGCACTGGAAGAGCTTCAGTTTAAAAGGGAACACAGCTATTTCACACTTAGTCACCCTCGAGCAGCCATTCTTAAGCCGTGAGCCGAGACCCCTTTGGGGTCACATATCAGACATCCTGCATATCAGATATTTGGATTACAATTAAGAGCAGCAGTAGAGTTACAGCTGGGAGGGAGCAATGAAATAATTTTATAGTTGTGGGTCATGAGGAACTGTATGAAAGGGTCAAGGCATTTGGAAGGTTGAGAACCACTGAGCTAGAGGCTTGTACAGAACCCTATTCTGACTTCCGTTAACACTTAGTGTGGCCAAAGGGAGAGTAAAGACCCAGGCAGAAGTAGCTTCCTCTCTTGTGCCTCAAGATATGCCTTTCAGACCACGGAGGAGAGATCCCAGAGTCCCAAATGCCAAACAACTTACGTCTCCAATGGGAAAGATTTCACCAGGACCAGGGGCACTTTGTGAGAGAGGTTTGGGGGAAAAGCTGTCGTTTAGAAAGATCGGTGTGATGGATGTGTCTTAATGCGCGTGCTCCTCCGGATACTGCTGAGCGCTCTCTGGGCTTTGATCTCTATTACAAACATTGCCAGGCAGCCATAGACAAGTTACTTGGCATCCACCCCTCACCTCTTCACTAGGAGGCTATGGGACCTGCTCCAGGTTTCTGTTAAGATTAGCAATAACGATTCTGAACAGCTAGTACACTTGGGGGTTCAATAAATGGTGGTCATTATTATTCTGGACATGGATTTATATAGATTTTTTTCCAATTACAATTGATTTTCTTTCCTTTTTGGATCAGGGATGGGACAGCTGGACACGGGGAGAGGGTTAGTATGCAGGGTGGGCGGCTGGGTGGAAGGGTAGAGTGGGGTGAGACAAGATCTTGTGAGTCCCAGGTTAGTCTGGAACTCACAAAGCTGGCCTCGAACCCATGATCCTCATGCCTGCCTCTTCAAGAGGGTTTCCATTTCTGTTTCCAGTGGAACCGGAAGTCAAGTACGTGGGGAACATGCACGGGAACGAGGTGCTGGGCCGTGAGCTGCTGCTGCAGCTGTCAGAATTCCTCTGCGAGGAGTTCCGGAACCGGAACCAGCGCATCCTGCGCCTCATCCAGGACACGCGCATTCACATCCTGCCTTCCATGAACCCTGACGGCTATGAGGTAGCTGCCGACCAGGTACGCAGTCCGAGGGAGATTTGTGAAAAAACTAAGGTCATCTTATGAAATGAGTGCCAGTAGACTGCGTGTCCTATGTTCCATTGTAAATATCAGTTTGTGGGGCGGGGGTAAAACAGCTGGCGTGCAGGAAGGGGCAGAGGCGAAGGGTTAAGACCACTTGGGAGGCAGAGACAGGCGGATTTCTGAGTTCGAGGCCAGCCTGGTCTACAGAGTGAGTTCCAGGACAGCCAGGGCTACACAGAGAAATCCTGTCTCGGAAAAAAATACCAAAAACCAACCAACCAAACAAACAAACAAAAAGACTGGAGAATGCCGAAGTGTTCTAGCTCTGCAGGCTTCGTAAGTGGGCGCTGTTTGAACCTGTAATCCCTACACCAGTCCAGCTAACCTCAAGATCATGTTATAATGAGAACAGATGTGGAAATTCCTTGGCAACACCTTGTAAATGGGAAAATATATCCACCTTCCTGTACTTGTAGCCAAAGAGCACAAACTTTCCCCAGATCTTCGTGTGGGAAATTAATTCTAGATGATCTTTTTTGTCCCATTGAGGCTTTAAACATGCTAGTCTGCACTCCACCACTGAACTGTATTCCCCCGCTTTCTTTTTATATAAATTTTTATTCTGATACAGGAGCTTGACATTTTGCCTAGGCTAGAACTCAGTAGGTCTCTAGCTTAGGGCTCTCCTGACTCTGGCTTCCAGGTGGCTGGATTTATAGCGGTGCTCCTACGCCTAGCAAGAAAGAATCATGAACCTAGGAGTGTGGATGGTGTCTAGAAGTCATGGAAGTCAAGAAAAGACTCTCTTAAGTCTTGCTGGCACCTCACTGTGACACCCATTTCAGTCCTCCGAACTCCAGATAAAAAGTTGCCATTGTTTTAAACAGGCAAATTTGTGGTAATTTGTTGCAGCAGCTGTAGGGATCTGTTACACCATTTGCTCTGTTTCTGGGAGCCTGGGAACCTCGGTTTAGGTGATGTTCCTCCTCCTCCTCCCCCCTCTTTTCCTCTCCCTCTTCCCCCTCCCTCCTCCCATCCTCTTCCTCCTCTCCTCCCTCCTCTTCATCCTCTCCCTCCTCCCTCCCTCTTCTTCTCCTCCCCTCCCTCCTGTTCATCCTCTTCCTCCTCCCCTCCCTCCTGTTCATCCTCTTCCTCCTCCCTCCTTCCTCTTCTCCTCCCCTCCCTCCTGTTCATCCTCTCCCTCCTCCCTCCCTCCTCTTCTCCTCCTCTCCCTCCTCATCCTCTTCCTCCTCCCCTCCCCCCTTCCCTCCCTCCTCTTCCTCCTCCCCTCCCTCCTCTTCATTCTCTTCCCCCTCCCCTCCTTCTTCTTCCTCCTCTCACTCTTCCTGTTCTTTCCCCACTCTGCCTTCTTTTTCTTCTCCTTCCTCTTTTTTTTGACTCTGCTGGAGACAAAGCCCAGTAGCCTCAGTCACTCTAAGCAAGCCCTCTGACAGACACCAAGCCACAGCCCCCATCCCGAGAGCCCTTCCTTAGCAGCCTAACTAATGGCCAGCTGTGTACAAAGTCAGCAGGTAAAGCCTGCCGCGAAGACTGACAGTTAAGAGCTGCACTGTGAAAAACAAGAAGCCACGAGAAAGCCCTGCCACAGAGGGGCACACCCAACTCAGAAATCGGCTAAACGCTTGCACTGGAGCAGAAATTATATAGGTAACTTAAGAACACTTTTAAAATGCCATGTTCCCAGTGCAATCTGAGAAGAACATATGAGTGGGATGCTCTGTAAAAAGGGAAACTCTGAGAATGAGAAAGATTCTTAGAGAAAATCTGATGGCAGTCCACCTCTGAGTTTCCAATAGGAAATGAGATTGATTTACATCACTTCTGGGAATAGCCGACAATTTGAGCTGCCACCCACTCAGTCCACAGGGCTGTCGTGGACTCTCATCCCCTTGTCCAGTGAAACACAAAGTACTTCTAATGACCTCCCCCCCACACATAAACATACACTCTGCTCTGAAACAGGATCTCATGTAGCTAGCCCAGGCTGGCCTTGAACTTGTTATGGGGCAAAGCATGACCTTGAACTTCTGAACCTTATGCCAGCATGCTGGTTTTCTGTGGTGCGGGGGACTAAACAGAGAGAGGGCTCTGTGTATGCTGGGCAAGTGCTTTAACAGCTGAGCTAGGCCCCAGCCCTAATGAGGATCCTCACACATCGGTGTTATACAACTTTGATTTATTCATGGATATGTCTAGCTCCCCGTGTGTACTATGAATTCCTGTGGGGCTAGACGAGTATCACACTTAGCTCTTTCCCCAGTATCTGAGGGCTTTGGGTAGACAAAGCATAAGTGAGTGGCTTTTGACTGGATGGGTGAACGAGTGGGTGGATGGATTCATGAACAAAAGGAGATAAAACCTGGACCATGAACAGAGAGATCAAGGAATCCAGGAGTTAAAGAGCCCTCAGAAGATAAGGCTCCTGGTGTTTCATAATTTGATCTTATTAGCGTGTGTTAATGATACATAAGGGTTTCTTGGTGGAGTTTTGTATGTGTATATAAAGTATTGTCCTCTCTAACTCCTGCTGGTCCTCGTCCTCCCACATCTAACCATCCTTCAACTTTCGTGCCTCTTGCTCGTGTGCATGTGACCAAGTGAATGTGACTAAGGTTGTTTACGTGAGTGTGGATGAAGGGTCAGTTTGGAGATGGACATTTTACTTGTGACTACACCACTGAAGAAAGTCCTCCCGGGCTGAGGCCTTGTAAGCCCCTTCCCCCTAGCAACTGTTACCTGCCTGTAAATCCTCCGAGAAGGGCGAGCTCTAGGGAACGTGGAGGAGCCCAGCCTTGTGCAGGTCTTACACAGATAACCGCAGCTGCTCTGAGCCCAGTCATTCAGCAGCCGTGCTGTGTCCTGGAGATAGCATACCACAACACTCCTACATTCCACCCCCACCCTTCTTCCACCATGTCCCTGGAGCTTCTAGGGGTGATGTAATTATCCTACTAAAGGCTAAGCGGTCAATAGTCAATCATTCTTAGCACTATGGAGTTATGAGCTTCTGTGGTAACTCTACCCTCGGTAAAAAGACACTTCCCGGATCAAAGCATGAATCTGAAGACAATCATAATCAAAAAACAGTATTATTGATGTCTGTATAAGAACAAAACCAGGCATAATGGCTGTGACCCCAACATTCAGGAAATGGAGGCAGGAGGATCAAATCTTTTTTGTTTTTGTTTTTTGTTTTTTTTTTTTTTGAGACAGGGTTTCTCTGTATAGCCCCGGCTGTCCTGGAACTCACTCTGTAGACCAGGCTGGCCTCAAACTCAGAAATCCACCTGCCTCTGCCTCCCAAGTGCTGGGATTAAATCTTATAGTCATCCTTAGCTATATAGCCATTTTAAGTCCAGCCTGACCTGAGACCTTATCTCATAAGGGAGGGAGAGAGGGAGGGAAGGAAGGAGGGAGGGGAGAAAGGAAGGGGGAAGGGAGGGAGAAAAGGAGAGAAGGAAGGAAGGAGGGAGGGAAGGAAGGAGGGAAGAAGGGAGGGGAGGAAAGAAGGAAGAGAGGGCAGGATGCCAGATAGATATATTAGTTGTAGTTAGTAACAACCTTTTCTGTTATTGAGACTAAACACCAAGACTAAGGCAACATATAGAAGAAAACACTCACTTGAGCCTACAGTTTCAGAGCCTTAGAGCCCACGGCGCTAGAGCAAAGGCACAGTCGCAGAAGTAGCTGAGAGCTCTCGGTCTGAGAGCAGAAGGCAGAGAGCACCCTGGGAATGCCATGGGTCTTTTGGAACCTCAGACCACACACACCCCAGTGACATACTTTCTTTATTGAGGCCACACCTCCCAAAACTCCCCAGACAGCCACCAACTAGAGACCAAGTATTCAAATACCAGAGACTTAGGGGGACTGACACAGAGAGAAGAGAGAAGAAAAGAAAAATACACAGAGATGCAGGCACATTAGAGAGGCCAGAAAAGCTGGGGTGGTGGTTTGAATAGGAATGGCCCCAGTACATTCTTGTGTTTGAATGATTGACCATAGGGAGTGGCACTGCTAGGAGGCGTGCCCTTCTTAGAGGAAGTGTGTCACTGTGGAGGCGGGGTTTTGAGGTCTTAAATGCTCACACTACACCCAATGTGAAACACATCCAGTCTCCTCCTCGCTGCCTTCCCATCAAGCTATAGAACTCTCAGCTCCTCCAGCACCATGTCTGCCTGCAGTGCCATGCTTCCCACCATGAGGATAATGGGCTGAACCTCTGAAACTGTAAGGCAACCCCAATTAAATGTTTGGTTTTATAAGAGTTGCCTTGGTCATGGTGTCTCTTTGTAGCAATGAAACCCTAAGACAGCTGGAAACAAAACTTAATGGTATGCGTTGTGCATCTGAAAGCTAGGGACAGGGCCAGCCAATTGGTTCAGCAGGTAAAACCGCTTGCTCTGAAAGAGTGGGACCTGAGTTCAAAGCTCAGAGCCAGCAGAAGGCGGGAGGTAAGAACCAACTCCACAAAGCTGTCCTCCGACCTCCATGCATGCTCTGTGCCATGCACGACCCCCACAATAATAAATAAAATGTAAAGTCAAAGATTGCCTAGGACCACCAGAAACTAAAACCCACAAAGCCTTCAGAGAGCATGAGCATGATGCCTCGGTTATAAGTTAACCCTTCAGGCCTGGGACAGAATTCATGCAACCTCTTAGCTTGTGGTGATTAGTTACAGCAGCCCTAAGAACCTGACATATACTGTCAGTGCACAGATGGATGGATGGTGACGAGTCCGTACCATGCAGAAATGCAAAGGGGAAAGTACCAGGACATGCTACATGGGTGAATCTCACATGCAGAACATATAACATATGATCCCACTTACACATAACATGTACAGAGAAGACAGAATATGGTCACAGTGCTGGGTTAAAAATAAGTGACTATGAGCCAGGCTTTAATCCCAGTACTTGGGAGGCAGAGGCAGGCAGAGTTCTGAGTTCAAGGCCAGCCTGATCTACAGAGTGAGTTCCAGGACAGCCAGGGCTATACAGAGAAACCCTGTCTCAAAAAAAAAAAAAAAAAGCAACTGTGAATGGGAATGAACTTGATTTTTAGGAGGGCAGAAATGCTCTTTAATTACAGTATTGCAATTTTAGAATAATCGTGAGGGTGATGGTGCTGGTCTCACTCTGTGGGTAAACTAAAACTCATTGAATTGTATTCTTTAAGCAAGAAATTCTGTGCAGCTCTCTTAAAAAATCTAGAGTCGCTCTGCTGGAGCTTCTCCCAGGAGCCCTGAGAACTCTGACCCCACCCACTGGGACACTGGAAACCTTAAGGTGACAATAGTGCCTCACCATTTTATAAAAAAGCTAGTGTGTTGGTTTGAATGAGAAGTCACCCCCATAGGCTTGCGTCTGTGAACACTTGGTCCCCTGTTGATGATGCTTTGGGGGGAGGGGCATATGGTTCCTTTAGGAGCTCGCTGGAGGAGGTGTATTGCTGTGGGTGTGCTTTGAGCATGTATAGCCTCATTCTATTTTCTGTTCTCTCTCACTGCTTCCTGTGTGTATTAAATAAGATCAGCTAGCCTCCTGCATCTGTTACTCCCTCCCTGCCTCTGGGTTATTATGAACTCACTCTTTCCTCCTTCCTTACATCTGTCTGTCTGTCCCACCCTCCCTTCTTCTCACTTTGGAACTGTAAGCTAAAACAAGCCATTTTTTCGTAAGTGGATTTTGGTCATGGTATTTTATCACAGAAGTAGAAAAGTGGCCCCAGTCACTGAGCCGCCGCTGAGGACTCAGCTGCCTCCCCCTCGAGCCCCCTTGATTCCCGACGCTCCGTACTCCCCCCCCCACGCCCACCTTCTCCCGCAGCCGCCTTCCGCAGGCCGTTTCCACAGAGGAAAAGGAATCGTATTGTATGTCCGCTATCCAGAACCTCCACTCTTTCGACCCCTTTGCTGATGCAAGTAAGGGTGATGACCTGCTTCCTGCTGGCACTGAGGATTATATCCATATAAGAATTCAACAGAGTAATCCCAGCACTTGGGAGGCAGAGGCAGGTGGATTTCTGAGTTCGAGGCCAGCCTGGTCTACAGAGTGAGTTCCAGGACAGCCAAGGCTACACAGAGAAACCCTGTCTCAAAAATACAAAAAAAAAAAAAAAAAATTCAACAGAGAAATGGCAGGAAGACCCTTACAACTGTCCAAGGGATCGCTGATGATTATGATAAAAAGAAACTAGTGAAATGGTACTGTAATTGAGCATCCAGAATATGGAGAAGTAATTCAGCTACAGGGTGACCAGCGCAAGAACATATGCCAGTTCCTGATAGAGATTGGACTGGCTAAGGACGACCAGCTGAAGGTTCATGGGTTTTAAGGGCTTGTGGCTCTCTGAAGCTTAAGTGAGGATTTCCTTGCAATGAGTAGAATTTCCATTCTGTCCCTTGTCACAAGTTTAAAAACCTCACAGCTTGTATAATGTAATCATTTGGGTTCCGCTTTTAACTTGGACTAGTGTAACTCCTTCATGCAATAAACTAAAAAGAGCCATGAAAAAAAAAAAAAAGAAAAGTGACTAGCGCAGCTAGTATTTTTAAAAGCTACACCACGCTCTTGAAATACAGGACTCTGTCTGAAACACTCATCTCTCCTCTCTCTGTTTCTCCTAGGGCCCAAACACGTCTGGGTATCTGGTTGGTAGGAACAATGCAAACGGGGTGGACCTGAACCGCAACTTCCCGGATCTCAACACCTATTTCTACTACAACTCGAAGTACGGTGGACCCAACCACCACCTGCCCCTCCCCGACAACTGGAAAAACCAGGTAGGAGATGAAGACAGTAACAGAAGTCAATAAATCATCAGCTGGAGTTGTTTGCAGCAAGCTAAGCATTCTTCATATCAACAGAACCATCAGGAATTAAGCATGCACCACTCCTTGTTAATTTACCTAGAGGAATAAATGGCTGCCAGGCTTCTCTGTATTCTATCTCAGCAGCACAGAGCCACCACCCCCAACTCCTGCAGCAAGTCCTCGATGACCATTAAGTTGGTAGCGATGGTGGCGAAGGAGGAAAGAGCAGATAATTGGTGATTTCACAAAGCTCTTTCCAAGCCTGTTTCTGTTGTCACTGTAGTATTGGGCTGTGAACGTGGCAAGCAACAGTAGCCAATGTTAGCCCTGTTTGACATAGGTCAAATTAAATTCACAGAACTAATATTTAAACTTAGACATTGGCTGGGAGATGGCTTACTTGGGAAAGTCTGTATTCTATAAGCACGGGGACCTGATTTTGAACCCCAGGACCAGTGCCAAAAGCTAGGTGTGTAGGGCCAGCAAGATGGCCCAGTGGGTAAAGGTGCTTGCTGCTAAACCTGAAGACCTGAGTTTGATTCCCAGAATCCACATGATGAAAGGAGAGGACTGACTCCTGCTAGTTGTCCTCTGACCTTCATAGCAGGTTGTACACACTCATCACACACACACCAGCTTGTACACACTCATGTGCATGAACACACACAGACCTTCTGACTCATATCTCAGAATTCTCTCTGCTGATACTAGATCAGTGATTCTCAACTTTCCTAATACTGAGGCCCTTTAAGATAGTTCCTCATGGTGACCCCAACCATAAAATTATTTTCATTGCTACTTCATAACTATAATTTGTGCTATTATGAATCATAAATATCTGTGTTTTCTGGTGGTCTTAGGGAGCTGTGAAGGGGTTGTTCATCCATGAAGGGATTGAGAACCACTGTGGTAGACTGTCGGCAGAAAGCTCCAGCATTTTGTAGACAGGGTTTTCCTACTTGTGATGAGCTGGATATTCAACAATATTAGCTATAGACTGAGGTTCCTGGTGTCTGATTCCTGGTTTCTCCTCTTTTCTTCCATGTGACCCTTTGCATTTTAAAGCTCACCTTGCTTGCCATGCTCTCTCAATGGGAGACAGCATTTGGGAAGCCCCGGGGGATGTGAATGGTTCCATCCTGCTGTGGACCTGCTGTGGGGAGGAAATAACTACTGCCATTTTCAGAACATCTCTGCCAGTCCTGACTTTTTTCTCGCGTGTGGGATGGTTTGAAACACTCGTGAATATCTAAGAGTAGAGGTGGGGTGAGGAATGCAAAGCAGGGGAAAGCCTTTACGTTGGACATTCCTGTATGGATAGGTTCAGTATTTTCCTCTGAAAATGACAGGGCTGGAGAGATGGCTCAGTGTTTTAGAGTGCCTACCATTCTCACAGAGACCCCGCATTGGACAGCTCACAGTTGCCAATAACTCCAGGTCCTGGAATATCTGATGCCCTGCATCCTCGTGGACACACCCCCATGCAGACACGCATACCCACACATAAGTAAAAATAAAACAAAATCTTTTTAGAAAATGATGTAAAAGTCATGTTGACAGGTTGGATGTCTGGTTACAGCTGTCCTTTGGGCTCAATTAAGTTAAGTTAAAAACAAACCAAAACTATAATCATGGGCCTGCTCAGTGTATCCAGCCAGAAGAATGTCACGAGTTATTTTGTATTTTGTGAGGCACAAGGCATCATGTAGCCTAGGCTGGCCTCAAACTTGCTGAGGGTGGCCTTGAGCTCCTACTCCAGAGTGCTGAGATTATAGCCACAAGTCGTGCTCTGAATTTTAAAAAGATATATTCTATTTGTATTTTTTTATTGGGGTGGGGCACTTAGTGTGTCTGTGTGGGGTGTGTACACATTAGCTGCAGGTGCTCTCAGAGTCCAGAAGAGGATATCGGATCCCCTGGAGCTGGAGTTGTTACAGTAGTGCTTGTGAGCCACCTGACATGGAGACTGAGAACCAAAATTGGGTCCTGTGTGTGCTCTTAACTGCTGAGCCATTTCTCCAGCCCCATGGTTTGAGTATTAAACTTGTTTCTCTATGTAAAGAAAAATAATGAGCCTCCCACTCAATCCTCTGCCTCCCGGGAAAGGAAAAATGACGATGAAAACTCACTGAGGGAAAGGGATGGCGAGAAGGTGGTCTTTCGGGATGTGGAGAGAGAAGGGCTTGCTACAGAGGGCCTGAGCTCTTGGTCCTACAGCCACATGCCATAAGATGACAATTTCTCCAACATCACACATCACGTGTGAAGCAAGCATCCCCTCCTCATGTAGCCAGCTTAGTTTGTGTAAGTTCACTCTCTGGTTCTGCACAACAGAATTGCCAGTCATTTCTCAGAACATGCCCATTCACACACGATGTGTCTGTTCTGATTGCATGAGACCCAGCTGTCTTCAGAAAGTCCCCTTTGGGATGGAAAGACAGGACCTTTAGAACTGACCCTTGGTCCAGGAAGAGCCATTAGTTCATTGACCCCACGAGAACACCAAGCAGGATCCTGTGTGAGGAGGAAAGCCCTGGAAACTGGATTATTTGTGCTCAAGCCCAGTGGGTTCAAAGTTTCCTTTGCAAAACTGCCACCCACTGGCAGGAATATTCAGTAGAAATTAGTGTTTCTAATCTATGGAATGTAGACATGAGCTACATGCCATTAAAATTGTGTAGGAGACATGTGAGGAAGAGGACGCTCACTTCCAGCAAGGGGTTCATTTTATTAGAACCCTAAGTCTGTGCAGAGCTGTCCTAGAAGCCCAGCCACACTACAATGGATAAACTGGGAAAATTGCCTGTCTGTCTGTCTGTCTGTTTTGGGGTCTGTCCATCTCCCTCCCTCTCTCCTTCCCCTATCCCTCCCCCTCTACCCTTCCCCTCCTTCTCACCAAAATTGATTAAAGAAATACAAGGAGTTTCTGCACACTTCCTGTTCCCACACAGACTCCACCTTCACTGCTGTAACCTAGAACATTACATTAAGGACAATCAATATGCCTACCTTGACCTGACCCCAAACTCTAAAGTCCACAGTTCCACTAGTGAGAGCTCTTGGCATTACAGCTTCCACGGGTGTGGGCAGTGCTGGAAGTCACTCGGATGGTGCCGTCAGCACATCTGTTCTATACTGATGTATGGTGGAGAAGTGACTCAGCGCATCTGTTCTGTATATTGTAATCCACATATTTCACTTTGGAAAGGGGTTCCATATACTTAATTTTGAAATCTTCACCACAGAGGTCATAGTTGCTCCAGGTCTCATGTCTGGGAGGCTGTTTTACTGGGACACCCTGGCCCCACAGGTCCCTTCCTGACAGCATTCTCCAAGGGGCCATGTGGTAACTCAGCCACACTTTGGCTGCCAACTTCTTGTCTCTTCACAGGTGGAACCGGAGACCCGGGCGGTGATCCAGTGGATTCGCTCCTTAAACTTCGTTCTCTCAGCCAATATGCACGGCGGGGCTGTGGTGGCCAATTACCCATATGACAAGTCACTTGAGCATAGGTTTCGAGGTCCCCATCACACCTCCAGTTCCCCCACACCTGATGACGAACTCTTCCAGACGGTAGGTAGAATGGCGCCTCCCAGTGGGGGAGTATGGCTCCGAGATGAAATTCACCTCACAGGAGCCTATAGCAAGAAGTCCACAGACAGTTACAGAAAGCAGGATCTGCTTGGGAGGGGCCGTCTAGCAAGTTACATTTTATTTCTGGTGATGAGTCATAAATCCAGAAATGATTAAATCAAACTGTTTTATAATTGCTCCAATGGCGAGAACTCTAAGGCTGGTGACAAATGAGAATAGCCCTGGGGCCTAGTCACACTGCTGAGCCAGTGCAGTGAGATGTGAATTTTGAATCTAATTTACAGTTTTATGATGACATGTCTATTTTAATGAGAAATAGACTAGGCAAATTAAGATTTAAATAATAATGCCAAACAGTGAAGCAGGGGCTGGAGAGACGGCTCAATAGCTAAGAGTTCTTGCTGCTCTTACTGAGGACCCCAGTTCTGTCCCTAGCATTCATGTTTGTCAGCTCAAAACCATCTATAATGACAGTTCCCGGGGACCTGACACTTCTGACTCCAGCGGCAGCTGCACCAAACATACCCATACAACGGAACCACAGAAACACACATATAAGTCGTATTTAAAAAGATGAATATAGAGCCAGGCAGTGGTGATGCACGCTTTTAATCTCAGCACTTGGGAAGCAGGTGGTTCTCTATGAGTTCAAGGCCAGCCTGGTCTGCAGAGTGAGTTCCAGGACAGCCAGGGCAAGATATCTCAAAAAACAAACAAACAAACAAAAAACAAAGAAAAATTTTAAAAATATTAAAAAGTAATCCAGGGGTTATAGGTATAGAGAGTCTAAGCATGTGTCTCTCTTTCCAACGCACATCTCTCGTCTGTCAGAACACACACGTTTTCGACCTTATGCAATCTTTGATTTCTTTCATTAAATTCAGCTAGAAAATGCTCCAACTGAAAAAGGCCCCCTGAGTGACAGTCTGCTGTCATTCCTCCATGACAGATTTATCCTGAGAAAGTGGAAACACCAGAATACAGGTCTCCCAGGAGCAACTTTAGCATCTGGAAAGCTGAGGCAGGAGGATTGAGTTCAAAGCTAGCCTGGACAATAGAGTGAGACCCTGTCTCGAAAGAGCCAGCAGAGAGAGGGAGGGAGGAAGGGAGGGAGGCAGAGTTCAAGAATGATCCAGAATTTCCACCTATACTCTGAATCATGCTCATTACATGGATGTGCGCTCCTGTACACACACACACACACACACACACACACACACACACACACCCCACCACCACCGTCACCGTCACTGTCACCTTCTCCTCCTCCTCCATCTCTGACACTTCCTTGCATTGAAGCATAGAATGCACTGTGTGTGTCCTCGTGGCCTCTTGGCGTACCCTGCTTGGGCACCTGAGCCACTGCTTGGGGTCAGGATTGACCTCACACATTTTCTGTTTTTCCTCTAGCTGGCCAAGGTCTACTCCTACGCGCATGGATGGATGCACCAAGGTTGGAACTGTGGGGACTACTTTCCAGACGGCATCACCAACGGGGCGTCCTGGTATTCTCTCAGCAAGGGTGAGCAGCCCTGGGCATGGCCCAGCTGAGGGGGAGACTGCTGCTTCTCAGGGATACAATGGGGAATACTCTAGAATTTTGCACTTGGGGTGGGGATTAGAGAAATAGAGAACTTCCAAGCTGTCATTTTAAATATCCTGTTCATGATCTCGAAAGACCAGGGAGGGCATAATGTGTGGCTTTATACAGCTAGTGTTTTATGCCCTAATCTACTGGAGCATAGGAGGAAAACAACGAGGCCCAGTGAAGGGTGTGGTCTCTGAGGTTAAACTGGTTTGGGATTGTCTTGCTGGTGTACCAGCTGTATGGTTTCAGGCTAATTGCATGGCCTCTCTGTGCTCTGTCTTCCCTATCTCTAACTAAGCCTGATAACACACTGGCCTCATAATTTTGATACTTTTAAGTAAAGCAGTTAGACACACCCAGCTTCTGAATGCTGTTTTCTAAAGCAGCACAGAGGGGAGCTTCAGGCAACAGCAGGGAGCAGAGGGGCAGGTCCCTGATGGCTCTGGCTCTGTACCTTGACTACCATCTTCACGCTCTCTCCCTCTCTCCCTCTCCCCCTCTCCCTTTCTCCCTCTCTCCCTCTCCCCCTCTCCCTCT
>NW_022196904.1:175174077-175180979 GCF_008632895.1 Mastomys coucha | reverse complement strand
TCCCTCTCCCTCTTGCCCTCTCTCCCTCTCTCTTCCTCTCTCTCTCTTCCTCTCTCTCTCTCTCTCTCCCTCTTTCTCTCTGTCACTTGGGGTCTTGCCTGGAATAGGCTCAGGACACACATCGGGTGTGAAGCTCTTGCTAGGGGGGGGGGTAGGGGCTAGAGCGGCAGGGAGTTGGGATCACAGCTGTGAACCCCCATGGACAGCTTTGTGTGTGATATTACACATGGAACTAACTTCATTTTCAGTTCACATCTGTCTTTTTTCACACTCTCACATCTGAGCCACTGGTACTGATGAGACTGAGTTGATGTCTGGTCCTGGGGAGAGTGGAGAGGAGAGAAGACAGAGCGTCACTGTGTACTGAGAAGTTAGGCTTGTGCCCCAAACCTACTTGAACACAAAAGGAGATCCCGGTAGATTCTCATTTCTTTACCTTTGTGCTGGGAAGCCAACCTCCTCATCCCCCAATTGGAAGCATCAGATATACCTTTTCAAATCATGCTTGTTTTCTCTTCCTCCCTCCCTCCCTCCCTCCTTCCTTCCCTCCTTCCCTTCTTCTCTCCCTCTCTCTCTCTCTCTCTCTCTCTCTCTCTCTCTCTCTCTCTCTCTCTTTCTCTCTCTCTTTCTCTCCTTCTACACCTTCCCTATCCTCTGAGAAAGCATGGCCTATGCCTCCTCAGAGAATCTCCACCGTAAACCAAAATGACACAATCCCAAGGTTAACAACAATTAATTAGGTCGGTCATAGTGATTGTCTCAGCAGTGAGGTCTCTGACCACGGTATCCTGGGAAGTTGTTAGACATAGAAACTTGGAGCCCTTGCCCTGTGCCCTGTGCCTCCTGAGTCAAAAACTCTGCGAGGAAAGCCCAGTTATCTGTGTTTAGCTGCATGGCCTCGCCTTCCAGAGATCTTTAGAGCATAGGAGAAAACCAGTTGTTCAGTTATGGTCACTGGTCTCTGTATTTTATTTTGAGACAGAGCTTCACTGTGTAGCCCAGGCAGGCCTAGAACTTGCTATGTAGACCAGGCTAACCTTGAGCCCAATAGAAATCCTCCTGCCTCTGCCTCCCAGGTGCAGTGCTTAAGCTAGTCACTTACATTTATTTTTTATACAGAGTCTTGCTCTGTAGCTCAGGCTGATCTGAAACTTGATCCTCCTGCCTCATTCTCCAGCCTCCTGAGGGCTGGGATCACAGCTGTGAACCCCCATGGACAGCTTTGTGTGTGATATTACACATGGAACTAACTTCATTTTTATTTAGTTTTTGTGGGGGGGGGGGATACAAGTTTTACCAGCACCATTTCCTAAATAATTTCTCACTCTTATCAAAAATTATTTGAGCATATATACAGGAGTTTCAGGGCTCCGCCTTCTGTCTTTTGGCCTACCTCTGTCTTTATAGCAGTACTCTATTGTTTTGATTAGTAAATCTTTGATATCAGAAGTGAAGCCTCCAGCTTTCTTCTCCCATCCTCAACCCTCAGTGTTGTGCCTTTGTGGTGGGTCCTTTGTGATTTCATATCATCTTAAGATTATATGTCTCATAATTCCATGTGAGAAAGATACAGGCAACCATGCTGATTAAGCCAATGAAGAGAATAAAAACTCTTTAATTTGGATTGGCAACTAGGAGCTAGCTCAGATCACAAAGTCTCTTGGTGCCAAAGCTCAGGGTTTGGCATTTTTTAAAGACACAAACCACAGGCAGAGGCAGGTGGATTTATGTGAGTTGAGGCCAGCTGTGTCTACAGAGTGAGTTCCAGGACAGCGAGGGCTACACAGTTGCATCGGTGTTAGGTGAAGGTCAGGGTAACCTTACAACACTTGCTTTTGGCACAGCATAGTAGTTATTTCAGATAGAACACAACAGTTATTTGCAGTAGAGAACTGAGAAGCATTTGAGTAAACCAAATTAGATCTGGACAAGATGGTGTTACCTTAGCCTCTTAATACATACATTTAAGAGAATATATGAAAAAATAATCGGAAATGGCAGTGATTTGGTTGGTCACTTTTGCTTGAACACATGTCTTTGAATTGATGAATTTTAAGCCACATGAATGTACAATATAAATTCATTCTAATAATCAGAAATAATTGAAACAATTGATTTGACCAGATAATTGAATAATACGAACATGCAGAAGAAGCCAGTATATGATAAAGAAAAACTAAAATACAGATGTCTACCACTTTTCCATGAGTCAAATTTTCTGGGCCAGTTTCAGGTTACAGTTGTGTGCCTAGCTGTGAGACATGAAGCAAACGTCCGTCTCCTCTCACCTCTCCAGTCTGCAGAACATCACAGGGCAAAGTGAAATGCCACTCCCCCGAAAGCCCACGTCTACACTCAGCTAAGAGGCAGACAGGAAAGCAGCCCACGTCTACACTCAGCTAAGAGGCAGACAGGAATAAGAGGTTCAAGAGAAATGGGGGTCTGTAGAGTGGCCAGTGGCTAATAGCCCAGGAATAAGAGGTTCAAGAGAAATGGGGGTCTGTAGAGTGGCCAGTGGCTAATAGCCCAGGAATAGGAGGCGCGAGAGAAATGGGGGTCTGTAGAGGTGGCCAGTGGCTAACAGCCCTGCGCACAAGCATGAGGACCCGAGTTCAAAGTCCCGTCACCTTGGCACTTGAGGAGAGAAGACAGGAAACTTATTGTACTTGCTGAGGGTGAGTTTAGCTCCAGGTTCAGGTGAAAGAGCCTCTCAAGGGAGTAAGGCAGAGTCTGATAGAGCAGGGCACCTGATACTTACTTCCTTGAGCATCCACACATTCACACACACTCAGAAGGGGGATTAAATCACCAAATGGAAGAAACATAAAGGATTCAGATGAACATCAGCTAGAGAGAGGGAGAAGGCACACAGCCCGAGACTCGGGAACAACTCTGTAGAGTAAAAGTTAGCAATGTCAAGAGGTAGAAGAGAAGCTGATAAAGCTGTGGTGGAGAAACTGTGACTAACGAGAACGATGGGCTGTGGCAATGGTGGGTCCCTCGACATAAAGATCCACTGCTGTCTCTCTCCCTAGGAATGCAAGACTTCAATTATCTCCATACCAACTGCTTTGAGATCACACTAGAGCTGAGCTGCAACAAGTTTCCCCCACAAGAGGAGCTGCAGAGGGAGTGGCTGGGTAACCGGGAAGCCTTAATCCAGTTCTTAGAACAGGTAAGGTCTCCCTGTTCGACTCTCCTGGTTGCATGAGGGGTCTTCCAGTGACAGCTGGGGTTGCCAAAGGCTCTGGCTGGCCCCAGCTCTGACTCCACTCAACCAGCACTCTACTCTTGGGATTTTATATAAGCTGGGGACTCTGGCTAAACAAGCATACATCCCTATCTGTTCGGAACTGACATTCTCACCAGGACAGACAGTAAACAAAATAAGGAAGTAAATTCTGTGACTCGTTAAAAAGAGAAGTGGTGTGAAGAAAGTCTCCCGGAGAAAGCTACTCCCAAATAGAGCCTGGAGCAGAGGGGCTTAGGCAAGCCAGGTGACTAGAACAGGGGCAGGGCTCTCCAAAATGGGTCCAGTGGAAACAAGCCAAGCTCCACATCTGAAGCCTGCTCAGCATCAGCTACTACGGGGAGCTGCTGCCTCGAGTGCACCGCAGCGGCTTCTGTCAGAAACGGGAAAGACAAGGCTTCAGAGGAGATGGAGAAACTGGACTTCTTAAGTGCCGTGAGCAGGAAGTGATGTCGTGCCTAAGCCAAGCAGTGTGACACAGCTTCCGGAAGATTGAAAATCAGGCTGAAGTTCAGCTCAGTGACAAAGCTCTTGCGTAGTATGTGAGAGACCCAAAGTTGTGTCTCCAGACCCACAAAAGAAACCACAATTAGAATAAAATTGTTACATTATTCAGCACGGGTAGATCCCAAAGAAGTGAAGTCAATAAGCCATGACTCCATTTGTTTAGATAGAGTTCATACAGTTGCACAGACAGAATGCAGAATGTGTCTGGGTCTGGAAGAGCAGGAGGTGGGGTAGAGAATGGGAGGGATAGAAACTTTCAACTTAAAGAGAGCGGTTTCAATGTCAGCAGATGAAGAGAGTTCTAGAAGTGAGTGGTGCTAGGCACACGTTACAAACGAGCACAATAAACTGGGCTGTACAATTCACAGAGTGAGTATTTTACCACAGTTTATTTTAAATTCTCTCTTTCTCTGTGTGTGCACGCACACACAGTCAGTGTTCTTAACCACTGAGCCATCTTTCCAGCCCCTAAAGTTTCTGAATTAAAACAGAATTCAAGATCGCACCAGCAGGAGCTGGAGAGATGGCTTGGCAGTTGAGAGTACTGGCTCCTCTTTCGGAAGACCTGAGTTCCATTTCCAGCATACTCATGGTGGCTCACATTCATGACATTAGTCCCAGGGGCTCTGAGGCCCTCTGCTGGCCTCTCCCAGCAACAGTAGGCACGTGGTGCAAAGACACACATGCAGGCAAAACTGCTAACTGGGACTGTGGCCTCACAAGCCCGCCCACACAGGAACTTTGAGAAGAAAGGCAGTGTGATGTGACTGAGTGACAGAATCACTCCTCCATCTACTGAGGAGGGATTGTGGGGTTGGAGGAGCAGTGAAGAGCTAGTTTACAGGGTGTCCTCACAGTGTTAATGAACGTGGACTGTGGGGACCCATGAGAAAGGAGAAAGGCCAGAGGCCACCCACTGCCCACCCGCTCAGTGAGTCTGACTCTGCCGCTCTCTCCCACAGGTTCACCAGGGCATCAAGGGAATGGTGCTCGACGAGAACTATAACAACCTCACAGGGGCTGTCATTTCCATCACCGGCATCAACCACGATGTCACTTCAGGTAGGAAGGGAGTTCCTGCCCCTTGTGTCCTCTAGTAGAACTGGAGACCAGTTTGTAAGCCAGAAAGACCAGCCATCAAGGACACTGAGAGGAGGGTGGGTGCCTGGTATGGGAACAAAAAGGATGAGTTACGTTAAGCAGCTAAGATCTGGATGTTCTTCTACTTCTGGAGTGAGCAGGCCCAGAGAGCAGGGACAAGTAGCCTTGAAGAGAATGGAGCGCCTGACCAGAGCCCAGGGATCACTTGGAGACAACCCGGTTGTGGGTATTTCTGGGCTAGACACCATTAGTAACGATGGAGTGGAATAGCCAAGAAGAACTACGATTCTCATGTTTTTTTCTCCCCTCTGGTTCAGGCATTTCCCACGTGTCCACATGGGGAAGGTCTCTGAAATGTCAGAGCCACTAAGCATGAATACCACAGTTAGGCCCCGTTTTCAGGATTCATTACAAGGACTGGGCTCTGGTAACATTGATCATGCTACTTAGGAAGCGCCTGGCATTGGTTACAGGTGGGGACAGCCAAAGTCCTCTTTGAGGAAGCATTTAGAATGTAGCTTTTGTAACACAATTGCTAATCACCCCAGTGAGATCCCCAATTAAGACAACAACAGTTTCTGAATATAACCTAAACTGTCCAATATGTACATAATAACACCCCGCGTTGCTAAAGTATTTGAAAGTAAATTACAGGGCTAGGGAGAGAACTTGCTAAAACACTTGCCTAATGTGCAGGAAGCTCTGGGCTCAATCCTAGCACTGAATCAACAGGCACAGTGGCTCACACCTATCATCCTAGCATTCAGGCGCACTCAGGGTCATCCTTGGTGTTCCTAAGACTGGCAAGTGGCTATATTGTAAGGTTGAGACCAGACTGGAACATTGAGAGATCCTGTCAGATAAAGAAAAGGAGAAAAGAAAGAAAAAGGAAAAGAAAGGAAGGACAGAGATACGTTTCAGACATTCACTAGTATCAGAAAAAAAATATACCTTCACTACTAACTGTATCATTCTTTGTTTTGTTTCTCACTATGTAGTCCTGGCTGGCCTGGGACTCACGATTCAGACCAGCCTGGTCTTGAACTCACAGAGACCCTAGTCTCAGAAGTGAAGTGTTGGTATTAGGGTTATGTGCTGTCACACATGGTATCATTCCTTATTGAATTTATTTATTTCTAGTATTCATTACATTTTCATTAATTTATTTATTTTGACATGGATCTGTATGGGCACACTTGCGTCACAGTGAGTGTTAGTTCCAGGAAATCTAACTCAGACCCTTAGCTTGCCTTTACCCACTGAGCCAACCAGACTGCCTTTATTTGTTCGTTTGTTTTCTGAGGCAGGGTCTGACTGAGGCTGGCTTGAACTCCTGGTTCTCCTGATGGGTCCAACATGCTCACATTTTACTTATCTATTCTTAAAGATTTTATTTACGTTTCGGTCTGTGCAGGGTGTCTCACCTGCATGTATGGAACTGTACCATGCACATGCAGTACCCAAGGAGGCCAGAAGAGGGCATCTGAACCCTAGAATTGGAGTTACAAACAGTTGTTAGCCACCATGTGGGAGCTGGAAACCAAACCCAGGTCCTCTGCAAGAGCAGCCAGTACTCTTTAATTGCTGAGCCATCTCTCCAGACACCCTCACAATTGATTCTCAAGGGATAAAGAATCGTTAGCCAAAATGCTACAACCCTGCCCTAAAAAATAAGAGGCTTCTTTTCATTTTTATTGTCTCTTTAACTTCTTTAGAAGGTGGTGGAAGAAATTATAATCAGTAAGGGCAGGAAAGGTTACTGCTGAGAGTGGGCTTGCCCAGTGTGTAGGAAGCCCGTGGGCTCGGTCCCAGCACCACAGAAATTCAACGTGGAATCAGTGTCATCCCAGAACTGGGGAGGTTGAGGGAGAACCATAACCAGTACCAATAGTGGTACATTTGAGGGCATCTTCAGGCAAAATAACTAGTTTGGGGCTTATGAAAGACCTTGTCTTAAAAATACAATAAGAATATTCTTGGGGCTGGTGAGATGGCTCAGTGGGTAAGAGCACTGACAGCTCTTCCGAAGGTCCTGAGTTCGGAT
>NW_022196904.1:175163002-175173927 GCF_008632895.1 Mastomys coucha | reverse complement strand
GAGGTCCTGAGTTCAATTTCCAGCAGCAACACACTTGATGGCTTATGGTCATCTGTACAGCTACAGTGTACTCATACACATAAAATAAATAAAATAGATCTTAAAAAAAAAAAGAATATTCTCTGGCTGGCATGGTAGCACAACCCGTGATCCCAACACTCAGAAGGCCGAGGTAGGAAGATCATGAATCTGAGGGGCCAACCTGCACAATGATTTTGGCGCTCGCTTGGGTCACAGGAGACCCTGTTGTCTCCAAAGAGGGGAGATGGGGGTGAGGTGAGAAAAGTGAGATTCTCAAGCCAGACAGTTAGTGATCATTGGGTCTGACTCTTCATGTCTACAACCCTGGACGGTGGGTCCCAACCCGGATGCCAGAGGTTGTTAGTGTAATTGTACACTGCTCAGCTGTGTCGCTTTTCCAGGGTCTTGGTTCAGCTCCTGAGTACCCATACTTCTATACAATAGTTTGTTTTCTTCCTCTGACAGCTGTGTATCAGAGTAGTTTCTGCTCCTCTCTGGCAAAATCTGCCTCCATACGACTTGAGTCTAGGGGACTCATCTTTATTTCTTCACGTGTTCTTTTCTTAGAAGAAAAATGGCTATCCGAATGTCAGAGGGCTCACTGTTTTCTTATCAGGTGAAAATATTAACAGACATGCCCACCTTTTCTCTTTCCTAGCGACTTTTTACTGGGCACGGGTCTGTATTAGACCCAGGATCTAATAGTGTGAGGCATAGCACACTGAAACCTTCCCAGGAGTGAGTCCTCCTGAGGAACATTCTTCTGAATGGCTTAGCTCATGCTCAGCCAGGCTCATGCTCAGCTCAGGCTCTCAAGGACAGGTTCGGTCTGAAGCACGCTTGAAGTGAGCTGACTGAGTTACATCCTTCTCATGTTTAGGTGAACATGGGGATTATTTCCGGCTGCTGCTCCCGGGTACTTACTCTGTCACTGCCAAGGCACCAGGGTATGACCCCAAAACAGTGACTGTGACGGTGGGGCCTGCAGGACCAACACTGGTAAGCCTTAACCTGCTGGGCTGTCCCCTCTTGACATTTCCTGGCTCATCTCTTTGGCACTGCCTGTCTCTCACCCTGCTTCTTCCTCTGTAAATTGGTGCTAACACTTCATCCGAGTCAGGTTTCTATGGCTGTGATGAAACACCATGACCAAAAAGCAAGGTGGGGAGCAAAAGGTTCAAAAATTGAAGGAAGTCAAGACAGGAACTCAACAGGACAGGATCCTGGAGGCAGGAGCTGATACAGAGGCCATGGAGGGGTGCTGCTTATCAGCCTACTCAGCCTGCTTTCTTATCGAACCCAGGAGGACCAGCCCAGGTATGGCACCACCCACCATGGGCTGGCTCCTCCCCCATTGATCACTAATAGAGAAAATGCCTTACAGCTGGATCTCATGGAGGCATTTCCTCAACTGAGGCTTCTTCCTCTCTGATGACTCTAGCGTGTGACACACAAAACCAGCCAGTACACACTTCCTCCTCAAGGATTGCAAAGACAAACAAAGCACAGGTCCATAGAGGTGTCACACAGGACATTGCCCAGACAGCACTGGTTGTGCTACTCAGGGCCATAAACAGGAACAACCACTAGGTGGCGCTCTACAAGCTAACTGTGCTCTGTGGTCTCAGGCTCACTTTCCCGTAGCTGCTACCAAGGACCAGCCACCTCCAGTTCTCAACTCTCCACGATACTCCTTTATAGATAAGATAGGATGAAGAGCAAAGAACCATTGATTTACAGCCCGGAGCTTTTCATGTTAGATCATGTTAGGTTAAACCTCAGAGTGTAAAGGGCCGTGGATATCAGCCCCCCAGGAGCTCAGTGTGTCTGGTTTTTTTTGTTTTGTTTTGTTTTGTTTTTGTTTTTGTTTTTTTTTTGTATTTTTGAGACAGGGTTTCTCTGTGTAGCCTTGGCTGTCCTGGAACTCACTCTGTAGACCAGGCTGGCCTCGAACTCAGAAATCCGCCTGCCTCTGCCTCCCAAGTGCTGGGATTAAAGGCGTGCGCCACCACCGCCCGGCTCTCAGTGTGTCTTTCAACATGCAGTACTCAGTACATTTTGAGTAACTGCTGGACTGCAGATACTCAGGAGAGCTTTCCAGAATTACCCACTTTAACCTTCACAACCACCCATAGGTATCACACAATGAGTGTGGGAGGCTTCAAAGAGCTTCGGGTCTTTTAAAAATTCCTCGGAAACTTCGAGATCATCGACACCCCGTTCCACTCCTACCTCTCTCTCTCTGTCTCTGTCTCTGTCTCTGTTTCTCTGTCTGTCTGTCTCTCTCTGTGTATGTGTGTGTGTGAGAAAGAGAGACGTATGGAATGTGTGAAAGTGTGTTGTGGGAGAATGGGGCATGGACATGCCAGGACGGAGGTCCAAGGGCATTTTCGGGTGTCAGTCCTTGCCGGCCACCTGACTTGAGGCAGTGTCTCTTTGCTGTCTGCTGCACCTCGTGTGTGCTCTAGGCCAGCTGGCCTGGGCGCCGTCAGGGATTCTCCATCTCTGCCTCCAGTCTCCACGGAGAGTCGCTGGAATTACAGAAACACCCTGTGGTGCCTTGCTTTAAGGGGTTTCGGGGATTCAAACTCGGGTCTTCACACTTGTATGACAAGTGTTTTATATGTCCGACTAGGGTAAGAGAAGACACCCCTCCATTCCGTAGAACCCTACCACGTACATAAAAATAGCGTACTGTAGGCAAGCCTGTTCGCTGCCAAATGTAAACCGTTCCACAGCATACTGAGTTATGCCTGTTTTGAAGTAGCTCACCCTCCCACACGCTATCCTTTAAATAAACTAGCATAACCACTCATTGTGTCAAGTATAACCCAGAGGCACAATCTGTCATTTGGATGTAGTATTCTGAGACAGTAACAGCTACCAGGCTGACTGTTGATCGCACCACCATCTACTTCCCTTCCTTTTTAATTTTAGAGCAGTTAGCTAGTTGCTTGAGGGAAGAAAAAAGATGTTTACTAAAGGGTGTTTTGTTGTTGTTGTTTTTATAATTAAGAGGATTAGGGTGTCTCCCAGCTGTCTCTGCTGGCCCCACCTCCTCCCAGGTTGGGGCCTTTCTTTCTCCTCTGCCCTTTGCTCCTCTTCTTGCTCATCCCCTTTCTTTTGTTCCTCTCCTGGGCTTAGGTGTTTACCAACTGGGAAATAGGAAATGGTCTCCTCCAGTTGGCTCTGACTCCCCTCCCTTTTACAGAACTAGCAGAAAATCTGGCTATGGATTTTTATGGACGAGGCAGGAAACTCAGCAGTGTGTTTTTAACTTCCTGGGCTTCTGTGGTTCATGCTATTCCAGGGAGGGGTGGCCAGGGAAGCCCAGGGGAGTAGACTTAGGACTTGATGTCACTCCCTCCTTTGCTGTTTATGACGGCTCCACGCCCAGTGCCCCACGCCCAGTTCACGACATCTTTCCGCTCTTGTTCCATGGCGAGAAGACAGTTGTACACAACCCTCGGAAGATTACACGGATGCCCCTGAAATCTTGGGCTTAAAAACTTAGGGGGATGTGTTGGTACACACCTTTAATCCTAGCACTCTGGACACCGAGGCAGGTGGATCTCTGTGAGTCCAAGGCCAGCCTGATCTACAAAGCAACCTCGAAGTAGCCAGGGCTATGTGGTGAGAAAGAAAAAAGAATGGAACCAGATAGTCTCTGTCATCTCTGTTGCCATGCCATGTGGCAGAAGGTTGAGACACTCATTGGCGTGTTCGGTGACTCACACATCCAGTGGGGGGTACGGGGGGGGGGGGGGGGGGGGGGGGGGGGGGGGAGGGAGCGAGAGTAAGTGCCTTTACCCTTTCAGTCAGCACTCTTGTCCTAAGCAGGGTATAAGTGGAAATGCGACTGGAGATGTAAGTAGAATTTTATGCTAATACATGTATTTAAAAAAAAACCATACGTGGGACCAGAGAGATGGCTCAGCGGTTAAGAGCACTGGCTGCTCTTTAAGAGGTCATGAGTTCAAATCCCAGCAACCACATGGTAGCTCACAACCATCTGTAATGGGATCTGATGCCTTTCCTGGTGTGCATGAAGACAGTGTGTGTGTGTGTGTGTGTGTGTGTGTGTGTGTGTGTGTGTGTGTGTGTATGTATATAGTACGTTTTTTAAATGTTTGTTAAAACCCCATACCTTTTGTCCATCCAGCTGCCACACACCTCGTGTCACCAGTGATTAACTCCATACCACCGTTCTGGGAAACAGTTGCAGCACCTTTGCTTGGGGCGATGCGGGGAAGTCCAAACAGGAGCTTAGCCTCTGCCTTGCCTTTGCAGGTTGACTTCCAACTCAAGCGAAGCACGTCTCAGGTGCACCCTGTGCAGAGAGCTCCTGGCCGAGGACAGGGAAGCAGGGCGAAGCAGCCCCGGACATCCAGAAAGAAAGACCCGACAACGAAACGGCACAGGGGCCCTGCATGAAGCCAGCACCCAGGGCCACACACAGCGAGGCCGTCCCTGCTCTCAAACCCCATGGCCACACTTCTCTTTTATTATCTGGGACATATTTAGACACAGGCACATACAGAACAGTTCCGGGTGTTTCTGTCTGCCCCGGGATCAAGCCTTCCTTAGGCCAGCATTAAAGGAGTCCGAACCTTCCAGAAACTGGTGCCACTGTGCATGCCTGCAAGCAGGGTTCTGGAGACCTTCTTTCTGGGAGTCCGGTTTGGGTCACTGCAGGCTGAGGCAGGTTCTGGCTGGTTGTCTGTCTGTCTCCAGAGTCTGGCGTGGGCTGGTGACAACGTGGTGCTGCAAGAAACTGTCCAAATGTCTGCAGTACTGAGGCCATCCAGAATTGCCTGGGACCATTTCCACGGTGGCCAGTGGTTTCTAGTAAGGAGAGGATGTGACCCACAGGGCCCCATTCGCTGCCCCTCACGTGTGAGCACTGCCAACAATTTACACCTTTTGAAATGTTTTCTGGGTATGTAGGAGACATGGCACTCCTGTAGCCTCACATATGTACCAGGAATGTGTCCTGCAGGGCAGTGCTCAGGGTCTCTCAGAGCCCCAGCTGAACCCACTGGTCCTGAAGGCATCATTGAGCAAATTAGATGTTTCTACATTCACTGTGTCCTCTTCAGTCTTGTGCCTAGAGCATACAGCCTCTTTGGGCTGCTGTCTCAAGTCCTCTGTCCCAGTGCTGACTCTTAGGGATCAGCCTGAATTTCCACAGCTGTTCACTAAGGAACCCAGCTTTTTCCTGCAGATGAGCAGATCCCCTCTCACGTCTCAGGCACAGCCTCACACACAGCAGCAGCTGTGAGGATGTGGCATCTTCAGTGAGTTAGCGCATCCTTTCTTGCTCTATCCCTGAGCCATCTTCGTCTGTGGCCAGAGGGAGAAGAGTTGAAGATGCATCCTCTCTCCACTAAGAGCTGTGTCTTCTCAGGCTACAAGGTTAATGCTTTCTTTGCAGTTTCCTGGTTTGAACTCCCTGGGTCCCTTCTTGTAGTGATGAAACTTTGAGAGGGCACAGCTCAGTTCAGTGACACACAATGCCTGCACCCGTCACGTATGCCACGTATTTCTAGATTGTCTGAATATCACGCGTACTAAGACATTTGACAAGCTGATGTCTACAAAATGGGGACACAGAGTGCTTGCTGGCGGGGCTGCAGCCTTCCCTTCTTTCATGTTAGGGATCTTTATTGGGTCCCTGCTCACAAGAATGCAGTACAAGGAGGAAGGAAACATGGCCCGTGGTCTCAGTGTGGCCACGTAGCAGGGAAGAACCATGAATACTGCAAAACATTGTCATAATTACTGTGACCCCAGAATTCTGAGGTGGGGTTGGGGTGCCCACCAAGGGCTGGGCAGAACTCGATTGGCTGATGGCCATGGCTGCTGCCAAGAGAGCTGGCCAGAGAGGCGGCCACAGGGAGCCAGCTGGGAAGGTGGCCTAGGCCTTGGAGCAGCAGCGGCAAAGGCATTTGCAAGCACAGAGCGGTTTCCAGCAGCTCCTTGTGACCTTCCTACCTTCCATCTCCTCTCTCAGATCTCCTCTGCATGCCACCCTGAGGCAGGAACACTAAGACTGTTATCGGGCTCCACCCCAACTGAAAGGCCCATCCTAAGTCCAAAGTAGTGAGATTAAACTGAAGCTTCATACAGGCCCTGTCCATGTCGTGAAAACTCCCTGTATCCTGAAGGAAAGCCGTGGTTTGTATACGGTCAAATGTATTCTCCTGCAGGTTCACGCACTGGAAGCTCCATCCCCAGGGTGATGGTGGCACCGGGGCAATAGAAACTGTAGGGGGTGGGGCCTAATGCGAGATAATTATGTCATGAGCCCCTCTGTCCCCCAAATAAATCAGTGCCGGTCTCCTGGAGTAACTAGCCTTGAGTGAGTCACTGCCAAGCAGAGCCACCCTATGGTCTAGCCTTTTCTGCTTCTGGATCATTCCTTTCCATTTCTCCATGACAGGAGCAGACATCAGGCCTTTGCCAGGATGCAGGGGCCATGTTGTCAGCACTCTCCAGCCACTGGAATTCTAAGTCAGACCTCTTTACTTCATAGGTTATCTGGCCCCAGGGATTGTGTTCTAACAGCGTGAGACAGAGAAGGCCGATGTGAAGTCATTAGGCTAGGAGTGGTGGGCTGAGGAAGAAGGTCCTCTGACTTTGACCTTGCATTTTCCTGACTGGTTTTATAACTTAGAGTTTTAGAGAAGAAATCTTCTATCTAGGATGCCAGCCTGAATGGCTGCCACAGCCCGGCACTGTGGGACATCATAGTGAGTGGCATGGGTTTTGAACTCTGACGGACCTGAGTTTTAATTGTAGCTCTGTTCTTTATTTTCTGTGACTGTAAGTTATAAAAACAAAAACAAGCAAACAAAACCCACCTTTTATTCCTGCAAGTCATAGTTACTCAGCCAAACATCAAGAAAACAACAACGAAAACCATGGGTGCGTTATTTGCCTAGCCTGGAGTTTGTGGAGACTAAAGGTGAGTCTCATGAAACATCAAGGAAGAAGAGCAACCCCTGGCCACCCTCCTCGGGGACTGTCACTCTTCAGGGTGGCCAAGTGCTGGGCCCCGTATCAGTACAAGCACCTGGACTTGGAGTGTGGTGATGAGCCTGGAAGCCGCGGTTTCCACAGAGGCTACGCTGAGAACATCCTGCTTCTGAAACCCCATGTGCTAGAGAGCCTCCATTGATCCCTTGGCGTTTGTGTCACTTATCCTTCTGAACCGAATGTTTTATGACTAAGTGACTCCTCCTCCTACGTGACTCGAGAGGACACCCACTTTTCAGACTGGATAGGTTCCCAGTGCCACAAGGTATGATGTGGTGGGAGGGGGTGAGGTATGATGAGCAGGAGGCAGTGCCTTAGTGGACCCATGCTGAGGCACACCCTACCCCCTGCAGGGTATCAGCTATAGGACAGGTCTAGTATAAAATGAAGTTTATTTGGGATGTGGGAAGAGGGGTCTGGGAAGGAAGTGGAGGCAGAGAAAGAAAGAGGATGGAAAGAAAGGAGAAAGAGGCCAGCAGAAACATGTGGAGGGGGAAAAAGCTGGGGGGGGAGGGTAGAGGGAGTCCTTTTATATGTGATCCAGGCTAGTACCTGGCTGGTGCTAAGTCACTGTTGGGCAGAGCCTATAGGAAATGCTAACAACCACCACCTCCAAAGATCATAGAAACAAAATGCACAGCTATAAGAAAATATTTAGTTATTACTGTGTGTGCACACACCATGGCATACATGTGGGGATCAGAGGACAGCTTGCAGGAGTTGGTTCCCTAGATCCACCAAGTGGGGCCTGGGACTTGAACTCAGGTCATAAGGCTTGTCAGCAAGCTGCCTTCACCCCCCTGAGCCATCTCAACAGCGCTATACAACTGGTTTTAAGAGATCAGCTGTAGTGGACTTTACCCAGAGGTTAGAGTGAGCAGGGGGGCTTCAGCCTTTGAACCGCTGCTGTGTACCTCCAGTGTTCCCATAGTTACACCAAACTGCCTGGCAGTGGGCTGTGGAATGCTTCCTGAGTGTGGATACCAAGTGTCCCAAGACTGGACGGTGTTGCTCTGTCTTCCTCGGTGCTAAACTCACTAATACTTTTGTACCCAACTTCTTACACAACACTGAGAAGAAAAAGTGAGCTGAAATCCTTTTGCCTCTCTCTCTCTCCCTCTCCCTCTCTCTCTCTCTCTGTCTCTCTGTCTCTCTCTTTCTCTCTCTGTGTGTCTCTCTCTCTGTCTCTCTCTGTCTCTCTCTCTCTCTGTCTCTCTCTCTCTCTCTCTCTCTCTCTCTCTGTGTGTGTGTGTGTGTGTATAACAGTTGTGCTCATGGAATCCAAAGAAATCGGATCCCCAGAGGTAAAGTTACAGGTAATTGTGAGCAACCTGCTGTGGGTGCTGGGCACTGAATTCTGGTTACAAGTATGCGCTCTTTTCTGCTGAGCCATCATTCCAGTCCCAAACGTGTAACCTTTCACTCCAGGGTAGGGCAAGGGAAGAGTGTCTTAGTTTATTTTCCTGTTACTGTGAGTAAAGAAAAGAGAAGAAGGGGCTGGAGAGATGGCTCACTGGTTAAGAGCACTGACTGCTCTTCCAGAGGTCCTGAGTTCAATTCCCAGCAACCACATGGTGGCTCACAACCATCTGTAATGGGATCCGATGCCCTCTTCTGGTGTGTCTGCAGACAGCTACAGTGCACTCATATGCATAAAATAAATGTAAAAAATCTTTAGAGAGAGAGAGAGAAGAGAGAGAGATGTAACAAAAGCAAAGCAATGTGGGGGAGGAAGGGTTTGTTCTGACTCGCAGTGGCAGTCACAGCCGCCAGTACTTGAGATTGCTGCTCAAGTCTATAGCCAAGGAGCAGAGAGCAGTGAAGGCGAGCACTAGGCTCCCTTCCGCTTTCCATTCAGTCCAAAAACAGTTGGAGAGATGGCTTAGTGATTAAAAGAGCTTGCTGCTCTTCCAGAGCACCCACATTCAGTTCCTAGCAAGTAGCTAGTTTCATAACAGAAATTATTGGGGACCCAGTTCGTGTAGTGTGTAGAGAGCTGAAGAACTGTTGTTGGTGTACAAAAATCCATGTTTGCTCTCAGAAGTTTTGGAGGGAAGTGGAGTAGAGAGATGATTATGAGGCTAAAGAGCACTCGTTGCTCTTCCAGAGGACTTGGGTTTGGTGCCTAGCATCCACATGGTGGCTCACAGTCCTCTGTAACTCCAGTTCCAGATGATCTGATACCCTCTGGTCCCCACGGGCACCACATGCACATGGTGTTCAGACATACAGACCAGCAAGACCACCCCCCATACACATACAGATAATCTGTTTCTTAAAGTGGTCTATGGATCGACAGGAACAGAGATTGTAGTAGAACAGTGTTATTTGTTCATCTGGTAGATAGTCGAGTCTCACTTATAAATCACAAACGGTTTCTACCTTTGCGGAGTTAGACAAATGTGGAGGAAGCCACAAAGACTAAAACAATTTACTACATAAAAACAGAAGAAGGATTTTTACCTGAAACATGAAGCCCAGAGATTAGAAGTAGGGACCTGTAGAAACAGGATGGTTAAGGAAGATTTATCTGAGTAGGTGATAACATCCGGGCTAATACGGAAAGGAGAACAAGGGAGGCTTACCAAGAACAGACCAATAGGCAGAGGCAGGTGGATGTCTGAGTTCGAGGCCAGCCTGGTCTACAGAGTGAGTTCCAGGACAGCCAGGGCTACACAGAATATACAGAGAAACCCTGTCTCGAAGAAAACCAAAAAAAAAAAAAAAAAAAAAAAAAAAAAAAAAAAAAGAACAGACCAATAATCAAGAAGCCTAACCAAAGTAGCCCGAGCATCCCGTAGCAGGGAACAGCTTCTCTGTCTCTGGCATCTCTTGGGTCCAAGGGTACATGCGTGTCCCTGGTGTGTGAGGAGGTGGGTGAAGTGGAAACTTCTGGTTTCGTTGGAAAGCCAGTGATGTCAAAGGATGCTTTGCTGGAGCACACAGGTGAAAGGATGTTTTGCTAAAGCAGACACATGAAAGGAAGCATCATGAAGGTATGTAAATATGGCCTCACAGACAGTGGGAGCTGGAGCATTGGTTTGGTTTGCTCCACCCTGCTAACAACATGCATGTATTGGTCTGCCTTACTCATGAGGTTCCGTGGCTTCTTGCTGCTTCCTCAGACTCGGCCAGTTTCTTCCAGATTGACCCGCAGCTGCTGGTTCGTGTGTGGTGTCTTCCTGACGAGAGGACTGGACTGCAGCTGCTGATTCATATTTGGTGTTTGATATGGGACTGAACTGCTGTATCCGGACAACGAAGATTGTACTCGCCCCCAAAGAACTCTTTCTAAAGAGGTCCTCTTTCCTGCGTCCTAATAATTTGTCTCTCTTCCCACTGCCTCTGGTGGATGGTGGGCTAGAGCAGAGGTTGAACCCTTATTAAAGTAGGTTGAAAAACCGTATGCCTACAGGTGAATGCACTCACTTTCTCCCACACTACAAGTCTAAGTCAGCATCCAAACCACAAAGTCTGGTCAGCTGCGAGCCAGGAAAACTCACTTTTTCCATGGCAACAGAACACACAGGGGAACCTGAGTAACCGTCCCTACAACAGGATTCTACAAAGTGGGACAACTTGCCTCTGGGCAAGTCTGGCATCAGACCTGGAGAAGCTGAAGTCCCTGTGTGGGGAGGATCATCCTCCATGATGTGTTCCTGGCACGCACCTGCATCCCACCTGGCATGTGGCTTCAGGGCAGCTGAACACTGGCTTCATTCAGACTTTTAAACCTTGAGGAACTTTGCTGGGCAGATGCCTAAGTAAACGAGTGGCCTTTCGCTTCTCCTAAAAATTAAATTCCACCCTTTGGAAAGGCCTCCCCTCTCCTGTCATTCATGTAATTAATGATCCTCACCCCGCCC
>NW_022196904.1:175155863-175162992 GCF_008632895.1 Mastomys coucha | reverse complement strand
CCTCATCGCCACGCCCTTCCCCTCATCGCCACGCCCCTTCTCTTCCTTGCCACACCCCTTCCCTTCCTGGGTCTTTCTCTACTTTTCTTTCACTCACCAAGCTGGCTAAGCTTCTCCCTGACTGGGTACAGCTAGAGTTGGCAGAGGCCCTGCACACCTGCTGAGCACAGCTTCAGGGTGGGCTGTGGCTTGTCTCTTTGCTGACCCTCTTCACACAGTCCTGGGAACAGACAAATAAAACTATTTCTTGGCTCCATGTTTCTCCCTTGGGGAGGGAAAAGGCCTCTTTGACTTCCATTAGATTGTCCCCAGCAGGGCCTTAGGCCTGGAGACAGACACCATGCTGAGCTTAAGATCAAAGGAACTGATGAATCTCCTTAATTGTCTCCAGAATCAGATCAAGCAAAAATAAGCTAAGAAATAACGGGGCCACAATTCTATTCCCTTTCCAAAATACCTAAATGTTTATACACTGTGGTTTATAACTAACCCATAAAATTTTTTTATTATTCCACAGACCAATAAAAAATTTTAATGACAAGTTAAAGGATCCACTAACTATTTTGAAGTAACTTACTAACTTTCTAATAAGGCCAATTAGAAGAAATCTGCCGTCCTCCACCTCCATGAACTCATAACTGCTTTCATGTCCCAAGTTAGGAAATCTATCATCTTAACATTAAAAGTCATGATCCAGGCTTAGCAGTTAAGAGAGCTTGCTGTTCTTCCAGAGAACCTGGGATCAGTCCGCTGTACTCACCTTGGGGAGCTCACACTCACCTATAACTCCAGCTCCAGGAGTTACACAGCTTCACACACACACACACACTTTTACACACGCATGCACACATGCACACTTTTACACATACATGCACGCACACACAGTGCACACACAACTTTACACAAACACACACAATACAGACACACAGCTTTACACATGCACACATGCACACACACACACAGCTTTACACATGCACACACACACCATACAGACACACAAAACAAAATGTTTCAGCTGGGCACGGTGATACAGGCCTTTAATCCCAGCAACTGAGAGGTAGGAGGATCTCTGTGAGTTCGGGGCCAGCCTGGTCTACATAATGAGAGTCTGCCTCAAGTGAGAAATACATAGGCCAAGAAGCAAAGAGCCTGCCTCAAGTGAGAAATACATAGGCCAAGAAGCAAAGGTTCCTATACTTTTATACCTTTAAAAGTATAGGAACTCCTTTTCCTCTTTATGCTACAGTAAGTGTTTTGTCTCTGATTAACATTAGTGTCTTAGATAACTCATTGTGCACGAGGACTTCGCACACAGCTGGATCCAGGTTCCTGCTCTGTAGCTTAAAATCTCTCTGCTTTGTATCTCATGGTCCATGGTGATGGCTTCTTTCTCACAGTCTCTCCCAAGCCAGAGCAGGATGACTGAGAGCTCTACAAGCTTATGCTCTTCCGGCCTAGACACAGCCTAGCTGGAACTCTGTGTCACATGTATTTGGGTGTGACTTTCAGTAACACAGATTGGAAAACCATCATAGTGACTCTGGTTGGTCAGTCTGGGACTATGTGCCACCATTCCTGGAAGATGGAATCTGTGTGTGTGTGTGTGTGTGTGTGTGTGTGTGCAGGTAGTCTTGTACACATAGAATATTGGTTATCATTAAGCAACAACACAGTTCTTTTATTCCCATCCTAATTATTAATACTAATGTTCAGATCATACATTATACTCCACCCAATAAATACATCTATATCCAGATGCATATATGTAGGTTGCAGAGTGACTGTACCCAGCAAAGAGGCTGCAGCAGAGTTCAGGGGGGTTCTGAAATACAGCAAGGAAGCTGAGAGACAGGTGGGCAACGTCTGTTCTGATGGGAGCTGCAGTGGCTGCAAGGCAGAGTGAGACTGCAAAGTCCAGCCCAGCTGTGGAGGCGAAAGGGCAGGATGAGGCCAAGATGAAGGAATGGACAGACAGATGGGGCTGGTCCAGACTGATGAACTGGAGGACAGGCACACAGCTTCCACTGTAAGGATGGATCCAAGCTGAAGGCCCTGAGATAGCTGAGCGATCTCTCCTGGTAGGTCCTGGACGCACACCAGATGCTTGGAGCTCTGTCACCTCCGTGCTTAGTATCCATCTCTTTAAGAGTGTCCTCCTCTTTAAGAGGGAGTCCTCGCTCTTTCCTTGGTATGGTGTGCCTGCTAAGTTCTTGGGCAATACTCTCCCTGAAGTTCCCCTGGCCCTTACAATTCCAATCCAAACATGATAAATTTACATGGTGGCATTACTTTCTACTTGTGGGAACAAGTCATTTGTCTGCCTGTGCTACACGGCTGGTCCATCCAGGTGCGGATTCATTCTGCTTTCTCAAAATAATTCAAATGCTGCTTCTATACCAGAGTCTCCCAGAGCAAGGCACCATCTGAATACCCCAGTGTTACACAAAATGGAATAAGATGGCAGGGCAGCCTCACCTCCAACAGTGGATAGCTTTGTGCTTGTTCATTCGTTTGTTTAACACTTGAAAGAGCAGTCCTTACTCTCAGGAGTGAGAGTCTCCTATCAGCCTCATGTCTTCTGTATTCATTCTGATGGTAACGTGCTGTGATTATATATAGATGTAATATAGATGTGTTGATTTGCACTCTGGGGTGTCATACAAATTTTCCCTCCTTAAACAAAGTGAGTGAATTTAAATAAACACTTAAACAAAAAGTAGAAAGGTGGTCTTCCACATAGTAACAATTACTGGACTGGGGATGTGGCTCAGTGGGTAGAGGGCTTGCCTCGCATGCAGGGCTTCCATTCTGCCGTCCATACAATCCCAGTGTGTAGGAGATGGGAACAGGAGGCTCAGAAGTTCAAGGACATCTTTTGCAACATATAGAGTTCAAGACCAGCCTGGGATGCAAGACACCTCGCCTCATACATAGAATATTTTTCTGATACAAACCGTATAAGAATGACTAAGTCAAGGAAAACTTATGGAAGACAGATGAGCTAACCTCAGAGCCTCGGCTCCTTGTTTATAAGCTAAGAGTGACAGTGGTCACCTCTACACTCATCATGGCGTGTGCCAAGGAAACCAACCTATCTAGAGAGAAAAAGACCATTAATGTGAACAACCAGGACAAGGGAACAGATGACCTAGGATTTTTTTTTGTTTTTTTGTTTTTTTGTTTTTTTTTTCGAGACAGGGTTTCTGTGTGTAGCCCTGGCTGTCCTGGAACTCACTCTGTAGACCAGGCTGGCCTCGAACTCAGAAATCCGCCTGCCTCTGCCTTTTAACTGCTGAGAATAAAGGCGTGTGCCACCACCACCCGGTGACCTAGGGTTTTTGTTTTGTTTTTGAGACCACGTCTCATTGTATAGTCTAAGCTAGTCTTGAACTCAAGACCCTCTTGTCTGTCTTTTTTTTTTTTAAAAAAGATTTATTTTATATGTATGAGTACATGAGTACACTGTAGCTGTACAGATGGCCATGAGCTATCATGTATGTGGCTGCTGGGAATTGAACTCAGGACCGTGTAATTCACTGTAGCTGTCTTCAGACGCACCAGAAGAGGGCATCAGATCTCATTATGGGTGGTTGTGAGTCACCATGTGGTTGCTGGGATCTGAACTCCAGACCTTTGGAAGAGCAGTCAGTGCTCTTACCTGCTGAGCCATCTTGCCAGCCCCCTTGTCTCAGTCTTTCAAGTGCTTAAGGTTTCACTGCTGAGTCACCATGCTCAGCTACAATGTATTTTAAAAAATCACCTCTGGAGCCAGCAAGGTGGCTCAGTGGGTATAGGTGCCCCTGCCAAGTTTGATGACCAGTTAGTTCCACGGCTGGAATCCACATGGTGGAGGAAGAGAACTGAGTCTTCTTGCAAGCTGGTCTCTGTCCTCCACAGGAGCACTGCGGTACACATGGGTGTGCAAAAGTTCTCTCCCACACAAAATAAATAACCATTAAGATTCTTTTTTACCAAAGAAAAACACAAAAAATTTAATTCTACTCAAATGAGTAATTCTGGTTGTGTTCTTTGGAGAAATGATAAGGAAGAAGAACTGAAGGTTTAAATACATGCTGTGGTCCTTACATAAGGTCAGGTTATAGTACATATTTTCTATAAAATTCTCTTCAGGGGTTGAAGAGATGGCTCAGTGATTGCTGCCTGCTCTCTCATAGGACCTGAGTTCAATGCCTAGCACCCACATGGTAATTTACAACCATCTGTAAGTCCATCCCTAAGGGATCCAGCATCCTCTTCTGGCCTCCTTGGACACCAGACATACAAGTGATGTGCAGAGATATATGCATACAAAACACTCATACACATAAAATAAAAACACAATTGTCTTCGGTATTTTAGCTTCTACATTATCAGCTTCTGATGTCCTTCATTCTTTCAGAACCCAAATACCCTCTCCCTTTCTTATCTCTTTATGGAAATAGGAAGAAATACATCTTTTGCAAGTACATAAAATGGATGGGATTTTTAAAGAAATACTACTTCTGGGACTGGAGGGATGTCTTAGTTAAGAGCCCTGGTCACCCTTCTAGAGGACCTGGGTTCAAGTCCCAGCACTCACATGGCAGCTCTCAACTGTATAACTCAGTTTCAGGGGATGCATCAGGCAAGTACGTGGTACCCAGGCAGACATGCAGGCAAACACCAATACACATAAAGGTAAAATGAAAAATGAATAAAAATTTAAAATATCACTCAAGTTTGGCACCTGCATGGTGAGGGGAGCTTGGTGTGCTATGGTGGGTATTTGTATTATCGATTTGGTTTTGCCTACTTTTTAAAAATTTCCTTTGTTTTCTCACTATGTAACTAAGGTTGCCTGGAACTCTCTATTTAGACCAGGCTGAACTCAGACTCTTGGAGAGCCACCGACCTCTGCCTCTGCCTCTGCTGGCATTATAGGTCTGTACTGCCACCACACCTGGTTTGATTTTTATTTTTGACTGGGATGGAATATGAAGCCAGTTGAAGCTTCCACAGGTAGACGAGAAGCGGGCCGTCTGCATAGCATCAAACGCCCCACAAAGACACGGAGTATAGTTCTTGTGTTTTTTGTTTGTTTGTTTGTTTGTTTATTTACAACTTAAAAGCTTCCTCACAAGAAACCTTTCTAAGAACAAAATAGGAACTGTATTATTCTAGGTCCCTGAGTGGAGCCTGTTACCTTTCTCTAAGACAGGGGTTCTTAACCCTCCTAATGTTGTGATCCCTTAACACAGTGACACACAACTATAGAATTATTTTTGTTGCTACTTCATAACTGTAGTTTGGCTACTGCTATGAATCATGATGTTTCCAATATTTTTTTGAGCTACAGGTTTGTTGAGACCCATGGGTTGAGAGCCAAGGCTAGGAGCCGGCCCTGCCTTTGCACAATTCCTCCAAACAGAGGCTCTGTCAGAACCATCCTCCTCCATCTTCCCTCGCTGCCCATTTCCCTCCCTGGTGAGGTGAGTGCCGGTTTTCCTGTCTCCATCCTGGGACCCGAGATGTGTTCTGACCCCTTTTTATGAATAGTTGCCAGCCTGCATCTTCTGTATTGTACCCCCAAGCCCTAGATGGCTTCTTCCTGAGCAGTAGGTGTAAGAATGGGCACCTAGCTGTACTTCTCACCTTCAGCGAGGCCCCTGGCTGCCCCGGGATTATCCTGTATCCTGAATCCTGTGTGAGGCCAGCTCCAGTCAGCAGCCTAATCAGCTTATGGCTACGACATGGTACATTCAGGAGAAGCTCTGCTGTGGGCCCAGCCATGGACCAGCTGCTGGGTTTTGATGCTGTCAATGAAGACAGTGAAAGGTCAGACCCGAGTTACTCTGGCAGGTAGGGTTCCCCCTGGCAGGTAGGGTTCCCTTTAGATCTGAGATCCAAGGTCAACATATCCAAATAGTTTAAACAGCTGAGATTCACCAAAACTGATAAGAATTCTGTGGTTTGGTTTATTGGAAATTACTGGAGGTGAAAGGAAGCATATGTTTATACAATTTTAAAAATATTTGTATATTTTTATTTTATGTGTATGAATGTTTTGCCTGTTTGGATGTCTGTGAACCATCTATGTGCCTGGGTTGAGCAGGGGCCAGAGTAAGATGTCAGATCCCCTGGGACTGGAGTTCCAGATGGTTGTGAGCTACCGTATGGGTGCTGGGAATCAAACTCAGGTCCTTAGAAGAGCAACCAATGATCTTACTTGCTGAGTCATCTTTCCAGTCTTTATTCACAAGTTGTTTTTTTTTTTTTTTTTTTTAATTTATATGAGTACACTGTCGCTGTCTTCAGACACACCAGAAGAGGACATTGGGTCCCATTATTGATGGTTGTGAGCCACCATGTAGTTGCTGGGAACAGAACTGGAAGAGCAGTCAATGCTCTTAACTGCTGAGCCATCTCTCCAGCCTTATTCACAAGTTTTAATGCTACGTACTAATCTCTTGTCTTACAAGGCAGACGCCCACCCTCTCTATCTTCTCCTCTAACCCTCTCTATCCACCCCCACCTTTCAGGAGAGTCTGGTGTACACAAGGCTGGGTTTGAACCCATTATGTGGCCAAAGGTAATCTTGAACTTTTGATCCTCCTGCCTCCACCTCCCAAGTGCCGAGAACACAGGTATGACCTTGGCCAGTTTATGTGATGCTGGGGCTTGAATCCCAAGCTTCATGCATGCCCGGCAAGTTCTCCACTAACTGAGCGATGTTCCCAGCCCCACCTAGATCTCTTTTGATTAGTTTTATTGCAGTCCTTCCTCTCAACTACAGATATTGATCCTGAAACTCGATCTGTTTTTCCTAGACTCCAGACAATCCTCACGCCCGTTTATCTTCTATTGCTCTTTACTTGCTTAGTTATTTACTGTCTGTGTGCCCGTGTGAAGGTCGGAGGGCAGCGTTCTGGGGTTGATTCTCTCCTTCCATCATGTGGGTGCCCCGCAGCACATTCAGTTCCTCAGACTTGGTGGCAGCGAGCACCTCCACCTGTACCAGGTACCTCGCAGGTTTCTACGTGTTTTCTGGACTCATGACTCTCTTCTTGCTCACACCCGGTCCCCAGACACCTTGCTGGCCACTGTGTGTTTTCTGGTCTCACACCTCTCTTCTTGCTCACACCTGGTCCTC
>NW_022196904.1:175121409-175155801 GCF_008632895.1 Mastomys coucha | reverse complement strand
TCTTGCTCACACCTGGTCCTCAGACACCTTGCTGGCCACTGTGTGTTTTCTGGTCTCACACCTCTCTTTTTGCTCACACCCGGTCCTCAGACACCTTGCTGGCCACTGTGTGTTTTCTGGTCTCACACCTCTCTTCTTGCTCACACCTGGTCCTCAGACACCTTGCTTGCCACTGTGTGTTTTCTGGACTCACACCTCTCTTCTTGCTCACACCCAGTCCTCTCTCAGGTGGATGAGTTGCTTTTGCTTTCAGAGCTTTGCAGTTTCTTCTCCCTGAAAGCTGTGTCCCTGGCTGGTTCTTTTCATGCTCCATGTTGATCTGGCATATAATTTATCTCCTGATTCATAATTGTGGAGTATGACTTCCATGATGGCAGGGAGCCCTGCCGTCTGTTGGGCAGGTTGAATCCCAAATGTCTGCACAGCTCCATTTTGTGTCAAGAATATGGTGAGTTTCCCTTGTTCAGAGAAAGACTTACCAGAGACGGGCTATCTCAACATTCTCAGCCTCTTATCCAAAAAGACTGAGAACAAGGGCTCACACTGAGAACAAGGGCTCACACTGAGGACAAGGGCTCACACTGAGGGCAACAACTCACACTGAGGACAACTCACACCAAAGACAATGGCTCACACTGAGGACAAGGGCTCACACTAAGGACAAGGGCTCACACTGAGAAGGAGGGTTCACACTGAGGACAAGGGCTCACACTGAGGACAATGGCTCACACTGACTTGCAAAGGGGATAGAGAGTAAAGATTTAGAGAGGGGTTCACTGCCCTGATGGTCAGTGGCCCTGAGGAAAGAGTGTCCAAGGGCCCCAGGCAGCAGCTGAGGCCTCCCAGTGACCTAAAGGAAGTAAGGACTGGCTATCAAGGGGCATATTTTGGGCTATTCTCTGTCTATTTTGACTGATAGGTTAGGTTATTAATTTTTATTACCGTGCATGTCTGTCTCCTTCTGGAATACACCCAATTTTAATCATATGCTCATTTTAATCTTTATGCATAGGCAAAAGTTAGTAAATAGCAGATTCATTCTGAAAAGGGAAGGCATTGCTTTGTGTTACTGGAAATACATACAAAACCAGTTCAGGCCAGATCAAGGGTTTTTTTTTTTGCTTTTTTTTTTTTTTTTTTAATGTGGATATGTTGGGAATATGCCATTTGATTGTTACCAGTCTGGTTACCAGTTCCAGGTGTGGAAATGTATGCTATTATTTTGGGGACACAGAACTCTCTGTCTCGTGAATTATTACAAGAGGGTGCTGTGTAACCCCAAACTAGATTCCTATGCTTGCCTGCCTCAGAGGAATGCTGTTATACTGTTCTTGATTTAGAATCTCCATGATGCCCTCAGCCTCAAACTTTAGTTCACCCACCAAAGAGCAGACCTCTGAGAGTCAGTGACCTGGTCGTTTCGGAACTGACTCTTATGTAGAAGGAAAATGTTTAGATTGGGGTGGAGAAATGGCTCAGAGAGAAAGACACATGCTGTCAAGCCTGGAAGCCACATGGTAGGGGAGAATTGGCTCCCAGAAGTTGTCCTCTGACCTCCCCATGAGAGCCCTGCCTCAAGTGCCTTGTACCCCAGTAAGTAACTAAGAAAGTAAATAAATTATAAATGTTTAAAGAAATAGAGGCATTTAGATAGAGCTGAGTTATGCTAAGCTGTTCCAATGTTGTTTTAGTTTCAAAATGGAATCTTTGCTTCCAGTTCATCTGGCTTTCATAAGGACTCCTTGGCTCCAAACCACATTAGAAAAGCACACACACAGAAAACAGAATTGTGGTTAGTTAATAATAACAAGCATTAGTGCCTGGGTGTGGTGATGCACACCTTTCCTCCCAGCACTTGAAGGTGGAGGCAGGGGCAAATGGATCGCTGGGAGTTTGAGGCTAGCCTGGTCTATATAGCAAGATTTAGGACAGCCAGAGCTACACAAGAGAGAGGAGAGCCTGTTTCAAAAAAGAAAGTAAAAAGGAGAGAAAGAAGGGGAGAAAGACAGAAAGTAAGAAAAAAACGAAGAAAGAAAGAAAGAAAGAAAAAAGGGAAGAAAGAAAGAAAAAGAAGAAAAAAGAAAGAAAAGTAACAATACTGTCATTATCTAGGCGATAGATTGTCAATTTACTTGAAAGAGGGAAGGAAAGCTCAGAGGCAACGAAAGCATTTAATAAATTTTTTAAAAACAAAAATCTGGAATATTTATGTGTTACTACAAAGAAATTTCTTCCTTCAGTGTTGAAACAGCAAAGGAGGAGAGCAGTGTGAGCAGCAGCTTCACCCCTAGCAGGCTGCAAAGAACCAGAAGCAATGATCCCAGTAGGTAGGAGTGCGCTTTGGGTCATAGCCTTATCCACGGCAGCCAAAAGGGAAGCCCCGCCGAGTGCCCCGTGAAGGATAAACGCATAAACACAAGGCAGTACACTTAGCAGTAAAAAGGAAGGAAATCCCGACACCTAGAACAGCACAGATGAAACGCAGGGCGTTATTCTAACCGAAACAAGCCAGACACCCAAAGGACAAGCATTGTGGATTCCATTTCTCCAGAGTAGAAGAATTCTTAAGGACACGGGAGAAGAGGGATCGCTGGGAGTGGAGTCCCTGTAGGATGAGAGCAGTTTCAGTTCGGGAAGATTAAAAGGTTCTGGTGACGGACAAGATGATGGTTGCGTAGCAATGAGAATTTACCTACTACTCCGATGAACTGCGCACTTTACAATGATTCAAACGATACACTTTATGCTATGTCTAGTTTACTACGATTTTTAAAGATTCAAGAAACAAGCTAGCTAGTGAGATTTTAAAATAAAGCCTTATCTCTGCTGTGTGTGCATAGTGAAATAAGACTCTCGCATTCTTTAAATCAGGTCCCCCCCACCCCCACATCGTGAGTCCCAGCACTTGCACCAACCCCTCCACGCACTTGCGATCTTTGTCAGAAATCCTCGGGGACTTTTCAGAAACCGAGGCGTTGGGTTCTAGTATCCTTTGGTTCCTTGCTTTTAAATTCTCAAAATTGTCTTGCGTGACTTCGCTCGGGAGAAGAAAAAAAAAAATCGATGAGGGCTGGGCAGTGACCTGGCCGGGCTCCCCTATAATCCAGCACTTGGGGGAGTGGACGAGGATCGAAGGTTCGAGGCTAGCCTACACCGCGGAGTAAGAGAATTTCTAGGTTGGCGGTAGCGCGGGTGCGTAGGAATCCGAATTCTAGCCTGAGCGAGGGAGCCGCCCGTGCCTTAGTTTCCCCAGAGGCCCTGGGAGCCCGAGCCCTGACGTGGCGAGGCGACGGGCCGGGCGGCCGCCAGGGGGCGCGAACGCGGGAAGCGGAGCCCGGGGCCACCGGGCGGAAGCGGCGCGGAGGGAGGCGGGGCGGCGCGGAGTCACCCGGATCGGCCCGCCCGCCGCCGCCGCCGAGGGGAGGTGACCGCGGCCCAGCCGGGCCACCAGTGGCCGTGCGCGGAGGGAACGCCAAGCGCAGAGAGCAGCAGGTCGGTGCGGGGCCGGGCGCCGGCGGGGTGGCGGGGTGGCGGGGTGGCGGGGTGGCGGGGTGGCGGGGTGGCGGGGCCGGGCGCCTGCGGGGCGAGCCGGGCTTGCCACGCTGCTCCCGGTCGCGCCGAGCTGCGCTCTGCGGGGCGCGAGGCCCTCGCTGTCCTCTCGCATGGCCGGCCGAGGGGTGCAGGGGGCTCCCCGCAGCCTTAGGGGCTGTGCCGGGGCGGGAACGCGGTGTCCAGTCGGGGCGCTGTCACTGCGCCGCCCTGCCTCTTGGCTTTGAGTTGAAGAACTGAGTCCCAGTCCTGCCCCCGGGTCGCTGCTGCAGCTGGTGGGCATGTGAGGCCGGGATTCCGTGACAGCCAGGCTGGGATGGTTTCCCAAACAACCCGGGACTCTTTATATTTAGCTGGAGATGCAGCTTTGGGTTACTGGAGTTTTTAGGTACCCAGGACGATTGTACTGATGCCAGGCATGCGTGTGTCAGAGGAGGATGGTTGTCTGTCACTCGAATAAAGGGGTGTTGGGGGGACCAGACAGGATGGCATCTGGTGTGTATTAAGAACTGCGAAGAATGTTTAGGGCACAGGGTTGTGTTTAAGAACCAACTTGAAAAGCAAGGTCGTATGTGGAGTTATGGACGGGAAATTCTGTAACCTGTCTTACAGTACTTCTTTTATAGTCATGGGAGCACCTCGTGGAACTTCCTAATTAATAATGGTGACAAGCGAGTGATGACACCGATACTCGGGTAGGAGCATAGTTTAGACTCCACTGTACTTATTCGAGTGACATGCCGCTGACAGAGCTGACTAATCAACAGGCAACTTTTGCAGCACACAGACCTAATTTCTCAGTTAGTACTGCACGTAGGAAAAGCAGAGTTGGAGGTATAATGTTCAAGTCAGTGTATCCATCGGGACTCATCCCCCGAAACTACTGAATCTCGTGATCTCTCAGGCCCTTATGAAGTCTTTAATGTGTACATTAACTTACTTGAAACAGATCCCTCCTGGTGACAACAAAGTCCTAAGAAAACAAAATTAATCCTACATATTATGTAACAGATGTTCAGCTTCACTGTCACTCCCAGCTCTCCCACTCATATCATGAGTATTGGGCTGAAATGAGTGAACCCCGTCTATTTGTTTGTGTCACTGTGTGTGTGTGTGTCACTGATGTTTCTGTGTTCATGTCACCCAATGGTTTGTCTAGACAGAGAGCCTGGTGTGTAGTGGGGAAGTGCTAAGTCTGGCATGGGAGTGACATGCATGCCTGTTGTTACAGGTAATTTTTCCAATAAGCGTAGAACACTCTGACTCAAACTGTGCTCACTTTTAAGCTAACCTTTATCACATTGTGTATGGTTTGGGCTGGCATGTGATAGTAATCTTTATAGTCGCTGTTCAAATATGTATGAGCTATTTGTTCCCTAACCCACAAAGTAGGGCCTCCTAACCTCTTCATCCCACTCACTCCTCTTTTCTGGCCCCATGCTCCTCTGAGCACCCCCTCTGCCTGCGAGACCCTCTTCACATTCCTCCTTCACCCACATAGCAGGGCAGAGCCTCGCCCAGAGTGCCCACTGAGCTTGCAGTACTGCAGGATACGCTCTACCCCTGCCGAAAGAAGGATCGAGCAAGGGTTGAGCAGACAGCCCTTCCGGACGCTTACCTCTGTGTTTGCAGAATCCCATGAGGGACGGCTCCAGAGCAGAGCTCTTTCCCTCTGCCTTAGAAGGAAACTTCTTCTGCATGCTGCGTTCCAACGCTTCAAGTTCATCACCGTTCCTAGCCTTCTGGGTCACTTTGATCTGTACTGGGCTAAAATAAATGCAGAGCCATATTTTAAGCTACAGATTGCTTACTTAGTCTCACATTGGGCAGGGTGGGAAGGCAGACTTTAAAAAATGACTCAAACCATTTACAAGCAGAGGCTTGCTACCTCCCTGCGCTTACAAAGCTTAGCTTCTTTTTTCCAGGTTTGTTGTTTCTTTTCCTTTGGGACAAAGCACACGTCAGTTAGCATATTGCCTGTGGCTTTGCCACTCTTGCAGGGTCCTGTGAGGTTCTTAAGCCTTGCTGTTGTTCTGGTTAATAAAGCATTCTTGAGATTCATTCAGAATACTCCTCCAAAGTTCCACACCAGCGAATGCGGAATTGTTTCGTATTATACCCAGCCATGAAAGCCTCTGAAAAAATTAATTTTCAAGACTAAATCACTCAGTCTTGCTTTTGGGAGTTCATTATGAGATAGTTTCTCACCTGGACAGCAGGGAGATGGAGCCTCCCAGCCATAACCATACCATCCCTTGCCCCATCCCCCACCCCCAACCCTACCCCCACCCCTCACCCCATCCCCTGTCCCATCCCCCACCCTCCATGAAACAGCTATTATATACACTGAGTGCTAACTTAGGCACTTCATCTTTGGCGTTAAAGAGAAAGCCATACTACCTGGTGTGGTGTATGGTGGCTTGGGACTTTAATCCTTTAAACTCAGGTGGATTTCTGTGAGTTTGAGACCAGCCAAGGTTACATAGTGAGACCTTGTCTTAAAAAGAAAAAAAAAATGTAGCCACAGGGCAGCTAAAATGAATTACTTCATCTTTGATGTTGCAAGTCTTTTCTGTAGGCTGAAGCTATGTGGCCACCAGGAACTGACAGCACAACAAGGTGCTGTTCAAGGAGTTTGAATCTGAGGGCTGTGTTCTGATGCCGAGCAGTTCGTTCGTTCATGCATTTATTCATTCATTCATTTGGCAAATACTTTTGGAACCAGGCCCTACTGTAGGAGTCAGGGCAAAAGTGTGAGCAGAGTGGGCAAAGGCGGACTCGTGCGTGCTCCAGTGGGTGTGTGAACATAGCAGATCCCATCATCAGAGTACAGTGGAAAGTTCCAGGCGGCTAGATAGGAGCGCGTGGGGGTGATGTCGCTGTTCACCCAGAGGGATGGGAGAAGACCTCAGCTGAGATGTCTCCTGAGCTCTGGCCTGAGGGAAGAGTGGGAGGCAGAGAGAGAGAGAGAGAGAGAGAGAGAGAGAGAGAGAGAGAGAGAGAGAGAGAGAGAGAGAGAGAGAGGCTGGAACAGGAACAGGCTTGATAGCTGGGAGGGCTGGCAAGGTCACAGAGGCCAGGCAGGGTGGACATGGGGAAAGTGGCAGATGAAGAGGTGATTGGAGTGGGAAAGGACACCTCAGAATAGGCCATAGTCAAAACTCCGGCTTCGACTCTGAGTAAGAGGGCAGCCTTTCAGGGTCTTTCTCTGTCCTTCTGAAAAGGTTAAGAATAGATGCTGGGCAGGGGACATGTTGGGAGCAGGGGATCATGGGGGATCAAGGGCAGAATTATTTGTAGCAATATCACCTTAAATGTGCTTCATCTCATTTGACTGCGGAAGCTAAACAGGGTTAAGCTTGGTTAGTACTTGGATGGGAGACCTAACGAATACTGTTGGCTTAGAAAGAAAGAAAATACGTATCTGAGAAATACCCATGTCCTAATTTAGATATTTTGTAGCACCATAAAGTAGGCCAAGATTCAATATTTGAAAAAAAAAAAACCAACAGCTATTTCTCCTAATAAGAATGTCCACATGTCTTCCTAAGGAAACACATTCCTGGGTCTTTGTGCTCTGCTTCAGAAACCCAGAGAGTCAGAATTTAATAGCTGTTCAGAGGATGAGAGAAAAGGCTGTGTTAAGCATCCTGAACTACTAGAACCATCTAGAAAATAACGAAGAGAAATAAGACTCACAATAGGGTCAAGTCGAGGAAGGACAAAGTTCGTCCCTCTGGGCTCGCGTGGAGGACTCAAGCTCTGACAAAGGCCCTGAGGACAGCTCAGGAGTGGAGTGCTCACCCAGCTGACACATGCAAAGTCTTGGGTTTGACCACACACACTGGGGATAGGGGCACAAAGGACTTAAAAAATGAGGTGGTGAAGTCTCTAGAGATAAAAATCAAGGAGGCTGTACCCAACTTCTAAGGGCCAGGGAAACACGCATAGGCGCACTGACGACCCAAGACAGCAATGATGGCTGCTAACACGGCGATTCCAGAAAGGAGACACTCATTCTACTCTTAAGCCTCTTTTGTTAGTTTTAAATTATTTCCAAGCTCTAAAAAAAAATAATAATAATAAGGCAAATAAGTAGAAAGGCATACGGGTAGAACATTCTACCATTAGAAAGATGCTGAGCCTGCTCAGAATAATTTATAAATTTAATGTAATCCCAACTTTAAAAACTATCAAAATATAATTTCTGAGCAACTTAATGAATTTACCCCAAATTGTATAAGAAAAAGTAAACTTTGGCCTAGGAACAGTTACATGAACTTTAAAATGAATGACGCTGTGCTGGTCATCACAAGATGATGAGGATGTCACTGTAATGAAAACCTGAGCAATAAACCCTGGAGCAAGAGCTACAGACCAGTGGGACATAACAGGTGTGGCGTTCCGCACCAGTGGGACAGGTGGTGAGCTAGAGAACAGTGCACCATGGGAATCACGGAGAAGGGGAAGGGTGTCATGACTCAATAGAAAAAAAAATAGAAAAGTTTCTTCTGGTCTCCCCCCATCTCCTTCCCTGCTTCCCTCCTGCCCGCCTCCCTCCTGCTCATTCACCCCCCACCCCTAGATGCTATCAGAAAACCTAGCTCATCAAATAGAAAACAGGAGAGGGCTAGATGCAATGTGGATTCAATGTCTCTAAGACTTAGAGTCACAGATGAGGCCCACAGATGGAATTTTTAAAATATTCTTAATATTCTCTGAGTGCATGTGTGTGTGTATGTGTGTACACATGTGTGCATGTACGTGCATGTGTGTATGAGAGTGTGTATGTGTGTGTATGTGGTTTGTGTATTGAGTGCATGTGTGTGTGTGTACATGTGCAGGTGTGTATACATGTGTGCATGTGTGTAGTTTGTGCGTTGAGTGCATGTGTGTGCGTGTGTGTGTCTACATTGTGCATTGAATGCATGTGTGTGTGTGCATGTGTGTGTCTGTGTGAGTGTGCATTTAGCGCACCACCTGCAGAGGTAGAAAAGGCCTCAGCTCCCCCTGTGCTCAGAAGCTGCTTGATATGGGTCCTGGGACTTGAACCTGGGTCCTCTGAAAGCAGCAAGTACTCTTAACCACTGGGCCATCTCTCCAGCCCCAGGAAGTTTTTTAAAACAAAATTTGAGATGCATAAACCTAGATTAAATAACTTATTTGGTAATATAAAATAAAAGATTTATCTTGATCAAATGAAAATAGAATAGATCAGATAAGAAGATGGGGTCAAGGCGTAAATGTACCAGAGACTATCCACCTTCTAATCTTTCTGCAGACCAGTGACACTACAGACTTCAGCTCCAACAGAACAGCTCAAAGAGAGTGTGCCCGCATTTCCAAGAAGCTGTGTGCCTAAGAGATGCTCAAAAGGACTAGTAATACAAACTAAAATAGTAAGCTGTCACTTAGCACTTCTGAGATCAGATCAAGTGCCCAAAGCTGGATGCTGGCAAAACATCAGGGCACAGATAATTCTGAGAGACAGAGACGGGTTCAGCGATGGTAAAAACGAGTCAAGGATCACCCTCAGAAGTGCTACACAGCTCTCTACGCAGACACAGAAAGTAGAAGAGGGTGTTCACTGTTGTAGTTACTTGTGGTGTTGGGGAGCAGGTTAACCCCAGCATCCGCCTGTTACACAGGGACCAGGCAGCTGTGGCGTGTGATACAGAGTATCAAAGAGGAGAAGTGAGCGCACACACATACACACACCAACAGTGCCTGGGGAAAACGAAGAGCCGTAGCATCAAAGTTAAAACACATAAAGCAAACACTCCCACCTTGCAGGACCACACTCAAACAAAGCACACAGAGAAATAAGTGCACTAGAAGACAGCATGTGGGGTGGAGAGCTGGAGCAGTGGCTCAGCAATCGCTTGCTGCTCTTCAGGACCTAGGTTCGATTCCTAGCACCCATGTGGTGGTTCACCACCATCTTTAGCTCCAGTGCCATGGGATCTGGTACTAGACATGCATGTGGTGTACATATATGCATGCAGGCAGAACACTCATATATACATATATATGTGTATATATACACATATATATTATAAATTTACATCTATAATCTCTCTCTCTCTGTGTGTGTGTGTGTGTGTGTGTGTGTGTGTGTGTGTATGTGTGTATATCCCAGTGCTGAGGAGAGATGGATAGATGAGCTGAGTTTGAGGCCAGTCTGGTCTACATAGTGAGTTCCAGGCTGTCCAGGGTATGCATATATATGTATATATATTTATGTATATATATATATGCATATATATTTAGTGTTCCATATCCTATGTATTATTATTAATCTTTAGTAAAAAGCCATTTATCAACACTATAAATGTATTTGCAACCGGTGCAAATTGTATGTTAATGTTGTGAGTATAATTATACTCAGATGTGGTGCAGTTCTGATCAAGGAATGACCCACCTTCAAAGGCCCTCCATGTGCCGTGTAGGCTCTGTGCCACGCAGTGCCTCCCAGTGCTTAGATGAAGGTGTGCAGTTTGTGAGTGTGCCTCCATCAGGGGAAGGGGTTTCCTCTGCTTATAATTTATTGAGCTTTTGTGTCGCAGATACCTTGATAGCTGTTGATAGCTGTTAGCCCTTACGGAACACTTGCAGAATTTTTCCTCTAGGAAACAAGACAGCTTCACTCCGGCTGTAAAGCCCAAACCCTGAGCTGTATGGGGAGTCGTTACAACGTAAGTAAGAGTCCTCAGTATTTCTGCACTCTCCTTGTATTAATGTATGGTCAAATCCCAAGGGTCTAATACAAACTTTCTTCACCATGAGGCCACGTTTTCGAACTTCTGCTGCTGAGAGCCAAAATTCAAATAGCTGTGTGAAGAAGAGTCGTGGTCAGTGTTATAACTGTCGCGGTCAGTGTGATCGTCAGTAAAGACACAAGAAAACTAGTGCCTTGCTCTGGGCCAGTTTCTCCTCGGGGTGTAAACCTTAAGGATATTCTAAGAAATTACCGTGGCTATCCAACGTGTAGAGACATAGGTGGCTCTTCAGTGACAGCTGCTGGACACTCAGTTACCACTATCCCTGCTCTTCCACTTTAGACCAGTATTTTTCCCCTTAATTACTTGTATGTGTATATGTGTACATATACATATGTATACACATATACACATATATAGTTATTATTGTTATTATTATACATAGAAAATTTGTAAAAAGCTGTTAATGGACTATTTTTTCATGCTTGGAGGAGGGGATGCGCTTATCACCGTGGTTTCAGAGCCTTCCTCCTTGTTCAGGGCTAGGCCATCAGCTCACTTTGGGCTCACCTTGGTCCTCTGGGAAGGATGGTGGAGGGTGACAGGCTATAGTTAGCTTTAGGTGTGGGGAGAAGCCTGCTGGTCACTTGGACCAGACTGAGCCTGAAGGAGCCACAACGTACTGATCACCAGGCCCCGAATCATTGTAGTTGTATGTGGAGCATTTGTGGTCTGGACCCCAATGGAGCAGAGGCATTGACTGGATGATTTAATGTCGTTTAGCATCGGTTTAGTCCTCTTCCTTCTTCCCCTTCAGGTCACAGCTTCCCTTTCACAAAATAAATGGAGTGAAGAAAATAGGTTTATTTTAAGTAAATGTCTCAGCATGCAGCCCTGGCCTCTGGCCTGGGACTTGCTATGAAGATCCTGCTGGTCTAGGAATTTCAAAGATCCTCCTGCCTCAGCCTCCCAAGTGCTGGGAGTACAGTGTGCAGTAGCACACCACCACACCTATCTTCTCTTGACACTGAAAGAAATCTCCACAGAATCGTTTTGTTTCCCTAATCTCTGTTTGCCTTGTGGTATGTCCCTTGGACATGTGATCATATAAATAGCAGGAAATGAGCTAATTCCTAAGCTAACATTCCTCTCATCAGCAAGTTCAATTCCACACAGCTGTACTTCCTCCTTATGCCCATCCCTGTATCCTGATCGGCTGGAATGTGTGTCCCCGGTTTGCATTAACCCTTGCCGCCTTCTGGAATACAGCTGACACCTTACTCATCCCTCAAATACCAAGGTACCCAGGCACCTCAATGTGCCCCTTCAACAAATCCATCTTGTGGCCCAGACAGGAAGCCTGCAGGGGTTGGGGATGAGAAAGTACAGCTCTTGGCCTCCTAATTCGAGGGAGCGGTGAAGGAGTGGGATCCCATTTGCTCCCCGACCGTGTGAGCAGAGCCTAGTACACTGTCTACCCAGGCAGGCTCTGCCTTTGTGCCAGCCTCTGCTGTGGGCTTGAGGAGGGTTGCATTTTTCTGGAGGCAGAGTGAGGATCTGGGATGCTGACAGCCATGATGGGAGTGGACCAGAGAGAATGCCTGGTGCTGACCTCCAGCCATGGGGCCTGGGCCCCGTGCACGCCAGGCAGGCATTGTTCTCACGCTGCTGCGATTCTTTTAGCACAAATGAGCCTGCCCCGTCAGCAGAAAAAGTTGCAATGGATGTGCCGAGTTGTACTTCACTCCCCAGCCTCACACCCGTGATCTCCTGTTTCTGGTTTGTTCTCTCCTCCCATCTCTAGTAAAGTAGACACTTTTTTGCCTTTTCTGTTGTTTCTGAACAATAAGTAGTGTTCTGGACCTGGCTCTGCGCTGTTGTACCCCATTGGCCAGATCTCCTATTCACAGCACAGTGTGGGATAGTTGACTGACAGCTGCTACAAGGATGTGATAATGCTGTCCTGAGGTCAGTGCTGTGGGGAGGCCTTGTCTTCAATATAAAATAACTAATATGATGTAAGATAATACACCAGCCGTGAGCTTGTCAGCCATGTCCATGAGCGCCTGGTGCATGGAATCGCCAGGATGATCGCAGGTGGAAACTATCGCTTTAGCCCTCAGGTTAATGTAGAGAAGCTTGTATGTCAGTAAGAACCTTCTGTAAAGGTCTGTTGCCGACTGTAACTGAAGTCTGCCAGGCAGACTTGGGCTAGCCTTAAACTCACGGTGGTCCTTCTGCCTCAGCTTCCCGAGTGCTAGGATTACGTTCACATGCAATCATTTTTTAATTAATTAATTATGCACGTGTGTCTCTTGTGGGCTCCCACGTACCACGGTGCACTTTTTTGGAGGCCTGAGGACAAGCTTCAGGTGTTGAGCTTCACCCATCTCCCAGCTTGTCCAAGGCAGTCTCCCTGCCGCTGCGTAACCCAGGCTCGATGGCCGGCCAGCTTCCGGAGAGTCTCCCATCTCCGACTCCGGTCTCCTGTTGTCACATGCTAGGGTACAGATGTGTAGACTGTGGAGGTCAGTTTTTGTGTGGGCTCTGGGGAATCCACAGTCAGGTCCTCAGGCTTGTGCCACCTAACTGTGCCATTTCCCTAGACCCATTATCTTCTTAAATAATCCATTTTAAAAATCGGTCCAAGAAAATTACATAGTTTACATTTCATACATTTCTTAAACAGTTTAAAATTTGTTTGTTCTTAGTTTAAATTGAAATATTTTGCTTATAATTTATTTGTTGATGAAACTGGCCATTTGTCCTAAGATTTCCTACAACATGAAATTTTTTTTAGAAGTTTGGTTGGCACAATTTCACACTTGTGTTTCTAAAGTGAGTTAGCTTAATTTAATGGCTATAATGGCTACTGCAGAAGGTTCCAAATTCACTGGCCCATGTAGTTTGGTCTGTTCCTGAGGTAATTTCTGAGGAGCCTTCTAGAGTGTGCCAGGTGTCAGGGAGTGACATTATCACGTTGTATGACAACGAATACATTGTGCCTTGAAAAAATTTTGTAACTATCTGGCCAGGCAGTTTCCAGGTTCCCTAGAGCTATGGGGGAGGACGGAGGCCTCTGGTTTTCTTCTTTAGGGACAGTATGCTGCTTTAAGGGTTCCCTGAGCTCAGTGCCAGAACCTCTTCAGGATGTTATTATCTGACGGTGTGGCTCTGTTACCAGAAAGCACCTGCGGATCCCGAGGGTTGGGTAGAGGAAAGTTGAGTTTGTTTTGGGACCAGACTCTGCAGGCACCTACCTGCGCTGGTCCCGGAGACTTGAGCAGCTCCCAGGACTATGTATGCATCATGCTGCTAATAAAGAAGGCTTGGAAACTACAGATTTCAGCAGCACAGGTTCTGACGACCAGTATCCAGATGCAGTAATTCCAGGGTCTGCATCACTGTGGGCATGGAGAGATCAGGTTGGGTTCCTCCCTCCCTCCCTCCCTCCCTCCCTCTCTCTCTCCCTTCCTCCCGGGAGGGGGGCCGTGTTACATTAGCCCATCCATCACCTGATGGCTCCGTAGGATCACAAGCCAGTGTTAAAATAACACAGACAGATGCTGTGACAATTGCTATATTTGATCTGTCACTGATTCAAAGGTTCCAAGAAGAAAATAGCTCAGTGTCAGTATTTTCATCTAGTTTTAAAGCCAAATAGTTAAACTAAGACATAGAGAAAGACATTCAATGAGTTGATTATAGCCCTAATGAGGGTGGTCATTTTAGTAAAGTGTCAGTTAACAGTATGTCTCTGAAAAAGCTTCTAGATGAATTTGACTAGTATTTAGTCAAAGCTTATTCATAATAAATGAAATTCAAACTGAGTTTGTTGTCTCATATAATGACTTGACATGCTTAAAAATTAAAATGAATTATTTGCAAGTAGTGTGTTAGTCAGGGGTGATCTTATTGTAAGTAAATGAGTGAAAAATGCCAAGCACTTCAGGGTGGCATGGCAGTACGTTCTTGTCCTCCTAGACTTGGGGGACTGAGGCAGGAGGATTGCCACAAGTTTGAGGCCAGCTTGGGGTACCCAGTGAGTTCCTAGATAGCTTGTGGGAACAGTATGGGACCTTTGCTTAAATAATTTAAATTTGAAAAAAATCCTCAAATTAAACACTCATTATCTGTGCGCAAGCAAAGGAAGCCGCCGTGCATACAGAAGCTAACAGAGCTGAAAAGTAGCCTTCTGTTGCAGGCCGGGGCTTCGGCTGCGGCTGCGGCTGCGGCTGCAAGCTGCAAGCTGCAAGCTGCATCAGAGTCTTAGTCTGCAGGGAAGACAGTTACTTTGCTGGTGTCACCGTCCTGTTCAGAGTGTTCACTTGGGCAGAGGGACAAGCAGCTGTGCAGCCCCACGTGGCCCTGCAGAGAGTGGCTGGCGTGGAACTGGTTTTGGCCAGAGATTGGGGTGTATGGAGGGTGGCAGGGAATGAGGCCAAACCCGTGTTGGGAACTAGATCTTAACAAGGTCTGTCTGCCCTGAGGAGAGTTTTACTGCAAGTGGTGGGTGGAAGGACTCCAGGCACAGGGAGGTGTGAGGTTTCCTTTTTTCCCAGCCACAGTGCTGTAAACAAGGCTGAGGGCGGGAGACTTGTGGCCGTCACGTCCTCAGAGAAGGCAGAGGGAGTCAGGCTGCTGTGTTTACACGACTTACCTGCAGAGCCTAAGCTCTTTTCCTAGAAATACATGGCATTTTTAATAAAAATAAATAAATTCATGTCCTCCCTTTATCCCCAGAAGGTATTTAGCAAAGGTTTTCTTGGGCCCATATATAGGAGTCTCCTTTGTAGACAACTGCCAAATCTGTGCGGGTCTGTTACGAATCTTCTGCATTGTACGAACACACCATGTAGGGGTGTCTGTTGCTCTTTCCCCATGACCAACAACCACAGGACTCACTTTTCTCCCTCTGCTCAAGAACACAGTTGCCGTTTGGAGAAGTGAGCTCTGCCCAGAAATGCTGCTTCACCTCTATTGTTTGTGCTGGAGTTAATCTGGGTGATGATCCCCGCCCGTCCTGCCTGCCTCCCCTCCTCCCTGCCCCCATGACCGGCATCATCACAGCAATGTCTCCTGAGCGCGCCTGCCTTTTGTTAGGAGGTGTTCCGGAAGTTTACTGACATTTCAGATTTCATCCTTGCCCTACGCACACTGGGAAGCACATCCCTGTTATCTTCATTTACAGATGAAGAAACTAACATTCTGAGGAGTTGCCAACTGAACTTTGCCAAGGTCACAGAGTCAGAAATTGAAACTAGGGCTGGGGTGTGGCTCAGTTGGCTGTGAGTTTGCCCAGCACAAGTGGAACCCTGGCTTGGATCATATCACATACATGTGTTGTGGCACATGCCAATGGTTTCAGTACTTAAGAGGTGGAAACAAGTGGATCAGGCGTTCAAGGCCATCTGTGGCTACATAGTGAGTTCAAGGCCAGCCTAGGGTACAAAAGACTTACCTAAAAAACATGCACACACACACACGCACACGCACACACACACACACGCACGCACACACACACACACACAAAGGAAAAAGAAAGAAGAAATTGAAACTAATGCTCTCTTGCTTAAGGGTCAGATCCTATTATTTCCATAGTTATTAATTCAATTTGAGAATAATTATGATTTCCAATTTTAAATTTGCTCATTATTTCCCATTCAAGTTCATGGATAGAGCAAGTATATAGAATGCATAAGGCTCTGGGATCAGTACTTGGCAACACCCACCCACACAAAGCGTTCATTTTAAAATATTTATTTACATGTATCTGTGCATGTGTGTGTGCATGCATGTGTGTGTATCTGTGTGTTGCTATAGCACATGTGTGGAGATTAGAAGAAAATGTACAAGAGTCAGTTCTCTCCTGCCAGGTGGGCTCCAGGAATTGAACTCACGACCTTAGTCAGATGCTTTTGTCTGCTGAGATAGCTCACTGCCCCAACAAGTTGTTCTGTGATGTCTCCCCAAACAGCGAATGCACAAATCACCAGACACTGCACTGCCCTCATTTCCAGATATAAGTTGCAAGACTAAAATATTCTTTAAAATGTGAGGTTCAGAGGTGGGGCTGATTAAGCTATGTAAACATCTGCCATTTTCAGGCAGGATGCTCATGTAAGCCTCTGCCAGTGGATTAAAGTGCTGAGATTGCAGAAATACAGGAGGCACTCATTTTTAAAAATTAATCCCAGAGAGTATATGAGTCAGTGACTTTCTTGCATTCCCAACCACGTCACCACTAATTCTAGAACATTCTCGTTCCCCAAGAAAGTCAGTACTTATTAGCTCACCCCCTTCCTCTTCCTTAGGGCCCCTCATTTTATTTTAAAGATTTGTCTTATTTTTTCCTTTATCTTTACTTTATGTGGATGCAGGACCCAAGAAGGCAGGAGAGGGTGTTGAGTCCCCTGGGACTCTAATTACAAATGGCTGTGTTACCATATGGGTGATGGGAGTTGAGCACAGGTCCTCTGTAAGAGAAGCCAGTGCTCTTAATCTCTGAGCTGAGTCTTTTATTTACTATTATATCTAAGTACACTGTCGCTGTCTTCAGACCCACCAGAAGAGGGCGTCAGATCTCATTACAGGTGGTTATGAGTCACCATGTGTTTGCTGGGATTTGAACTCAGGACCTTCAGAAGAGCAGTCAGTGCTCTTAACCACTGAGCCATCTCTCAAGCGCCCCCCCCCTTTTTTTTTTTTTTTTTGTTTTTTGAGACAGGATTTCTCTGTGCAGTCCTGGCTGTCCTGTAACTCACTCTGTAGACCAGGCTGGCCTTGAACTCAGAAATCCGCCTGCCCTGCCTCTGCCTCCCGAGTGCTGGGATTAAAGGTATGTGCCACCACTGCCCAGCTGAGATGAATCTTTCAAGCATCTTTCAAGACCTTGTAACACCTCAGTGCTGTGAAAAAGATTTTGAGGGCCAGGTATGGTGGCACATGCCTTTAATCCCAGACCAGGGAAGCAGAAGCAGGCAGAGGAGTTGGAGGTCTGCCTGGTCTACAGAGCAAGTGCCACATGGTAAGACCCTGTGCTTCAAAAGAAAAGAAGAGATTTTGAGACTATCATCCCACAATTGACTCTCCTCGGCACGGATGCTCTATATGAGGTGCTGGTCTGAGTGCTTCGAATGTATTAATTCATTTAAATGTCACTGCAATTACTATAGTAAATCATTGCACATAGGAAGAAGGTGAGGCATAGGAAAGTGAAGAGGCTTGTTTTACATCCTGTAACTGCAGTGAGAGACGAAGCTGGGACGCCACAAGCCACAAGTCCTTTTTCTAGGGCGCTTAGACATCAGTGCTCCTTCAAATGACCTAAATTCCCTACCCTAGGAATAGTCGCAGATATTTTTAACTCTAGCTAGATGTGTCTCTCCATGTTCTTTCTGCCCAAAGCTACAGTTTTCTTACTTCCTTTCCTTATTGTTTCTCCCAAAGCATCAAGAATACTTCAGAGGCTGACATGGGCTGGGGGGTAAGGAAATTCTGTGTCTTTTAAATCTTCTGAGGCCGAAAGGCTAGCTCACCTTGAACCAATAGATAAAGAAAGAAACTCGATGCCTGTGTCCCAGATCTGGGTGACAGGTGTCCTCCTTGCTTGGAGCACTGTGGGAAGATGGTTCTCTGAGCCTCTCCTGAAAAGTCTCTCCGATATGCCTGTCTTTACTTGTGCGCCTCGCTGTTATCTACAGCCGCACCCTCAAGTTTCACTTCAGAGTTTCACGTTCATCTTGACTTGTGCAACTGCTCTAGCATAGATTCTGTGCGTGTCACATCTGCACTGCCGTGGAACCCCTGATTTGAATGTCCCCTTTATCTAGCTATGAGTCACTGGTTCTTACATTTACACTCATAAATGAGGTTCACACATGACTTAAGGAACGTCAGTCTGAGAGCATACTTAAGGGACTCCTACGTTAAGTCATTTGGAAAAAAGGTTTTCCCCATAAATATCTTAAAATGTTGTAAGCCTCAAAACATTAATCGTGGGGCTTCCGTTTACATAGTTTTGTTCAAAAAAGAGTATACTGATGCAAAGGGGTATGAGCAATTTCTTTTTAAAAAGAGATTAAAACTAGAAAGAGAGGGAGGTGTCAGCTCACGGGGTGTGGGATGGAAGCCTGGCAGAACAGTTTTCAGGGGACCTTCATGAGGTTCACTCCAGATATGAGGACTGAAGGGCCCTTCCATGCACGGTCAGCAGAAACTCAGCGCCCTACCCCATCCCTTTGCCTGAGAATGCTGCCTATCTCCTCGGGACAAGTTGAGATGTGACAACCTTTGCAGTTGAACGAGTCCCGTCCACCTTGGTTTCTTAGTCACCCCCTCCCAGCCAGAGTGTGGTCCCTTGGTTCTTGAGCTTTTGGAAGTAGAGCCAGCACTCACTAGAGCTGCCATGGTGTAGAGGAAACACTATGACACTAAACACTAAAACTCCCCACCGGGTGGGGTCCCCACCATTTGTAGTTTACTTTTCCTGTTCATCCTTTGGTGTTTTCCTTGAGGAGTCGCCTGGCAGCAAGTGCTGACCTCCTAACCAGCGTCAGCTCTGTGACCCCGAGCAGTGGAGGAAAACGCTGCCTCCCCAGCTTCTCTCATTTCCTTCCTTCCTGAAGCCGCTTTAGGCTTCATTTTCTGACACCTCCAATCCTGTCACAGAGAAGAGAAAGGACACTTGCCTGTGTCATCAGGAGAGAAGAGCAGAGCTGCTCTCAGGGTTGAACATGCCCCACTGCGGGCCTGACATCATTTACGTGGATTCCCTGAAGGTCGTATTAATTCAGTTATAAAACTTGGGAAAACTCAAGATCTCCCTCCATAAAGCATACCCAGACAGGGAGGAGGAGAGCAGGCCTTTCAGTCAGGGAGACCCCTTCACAGAATTTGTGATGTAGATGGTGTCACTATGCTTTCTGAGAGAATGAGTATACGGCTCAGTTTTGAGGGGAGAGTGAAGAAGAGCCTAGGCACTAATATTTTTTTTTTAAGTTTTTTTTGTTTGTTTGTTTTTTTAATTTTTAATTTGTGTTTGAGTGTGGTTATTTTTTTATCAAAATCTCAATCGCTCAATTTTACCAGTACAGGCTTGAGAGCCAGATCAGAGAGGCAGAGAAAGCACCCAGTTGACATTCCTCCTCAGCTGATGTCCCGCCAGGAATGGCCGTCCAAAAAGCCTCTTTCAAACTGGATATCCCTCCCTTCTCCTTCCTGTGCGCCTCTCTATCTGTCCTCCTGACTCCCTCTTACTCTCTATGGTTTTTTCCATAATAATCCTATGTTCACTTCCTGTCAACTGGTTTCTTGAGTCACCTCTTGACCTATGATTGACTTTATTTAATCCTGTTTTACAATATTGAAGCAGAGAGCTTTTGGATTAAAGGTGTGTGGTAGGGCCGAGCCACACTATGACTAGAAACAGGTTTTTCCAGTAAATAGTCCGCAATCTAGGGTTCACAGTGTGATCAGTATTCTCTCACAGTGCTTTGCCTGCTTGAATGTATACATGCCATGTGCATGTGGGCCACCTATGGAGACATCGGATCTCCTGGAAGCAGAGTTAGAGGCAGTTGTGACTCCCCCAAGTGGGTGCCAGGAACCAAACGTGGGCCTTCTGTAAGAACAGCCAATGCTCCTAACACCTGAGCCATCTCTCCTGACCTCTTCTGGGTTTTAAAACCTTCAAACTTGATGTTCTTGGTGTCTGTCTCTCTCCCCTGGATTTACAGCAGTGGAACCGTGAGACTACCCCATGCTTTCCTATACTCCATCTAGGTTTCCGTTCTTTATAATACATGCTCTCCATGCACAGCGCTCTAGGGATCCTTTGGGCTCGTCTCACCCTGGCTGGGGCCAGCACAAGCAGGGAGCATGTTCCAGTCTGAGGATTTGAGGAAGTCCAACTCAGAATGCACAGGTTTAGGGAAAATGATAAGGGGTTGTACTTGACACCAAGGCTAACGGGGAGCCCCCCCTACCCTGGGGGATGGAAGTTACTTCATTGAGCAGGAAGTGCTGTCTGGAGAAGGTCTCCTGGCTGTAGCCTTTGATGAGGCTGCCTCACCAAGTCAGTCCTGCAAGGAGGGAAACCCAGCTTCTCCTGCCTGTCTTTGGATCCCTGCTACCCTATTGGTTGTACCCAGCTTTTCCAGCCTCTGCCTTGCCCTTCTCATTGGTCAAAACTAGCAGGAATTCAGAGGCAAGCACCTGGATTTGGTGCTTGGGGTCGCCTTGGGGCAGAGCAGGCAGGAGGACAGAATTGGAAGGGCTGATGTGCTGTGTCCACAGTGTGTACCCAGTTCAGACCTTTACCCCAAAGGCCTTGTTGGAAATTACTCATTAGGCTTGTTGATATCAGTGTCTATCTGGGTGAAAGGTTACAGCGCCTGATCTCAGATTTTTACCAGTGTGTCCAGACTTGTGGATATGCTGCTTATCAAACATAATCAGTCTCCCAGGCCTTCTTTTGCATTCCATCACATTTTATAACATGTTGAAATAACACGTTGATTTTTCTATTGTGATAAACGAATATAATATCCACTTTACCATTTTGAACATTTTAAGTGTACAGTTTCGTACCACTAATTTACCACCACCTGCCTCCAGAACTTTCTCACATTCCCCAACTGAATGACCGTACCCACTGAATGCTAGCTCCCTGGCCTTTTCTCTGTCTCTGTGGCTCTGGCTGCTCCAAGTACTTCATCTGAGTGGGATCCAGCAGTGTTTGTCCTCATGTCTGCTTGTCTCATGTTGCACTGCATCGTCAAGGCATATCCGTGTTATGTTACTGATCTTTTCTCTTTAAAAGGGTCAAATAATAGTATGTGCTGCATGGCATGTTGAAAAATCTTATTTCTGAATATTTTCATTATTTTACGTTTATAGCTTTAACTTTCACATATCCAGGGCTGGAGGGATGGCTCAGAGGTTAAGAGCACTGGCTGCTCTTCCTGAGGATCTGGGTTGGCTGCCCAGTGCCCACGTGGCAGCTCCTAACCATCTGTAACTCTGGTCCCAGAGGATCCACTTTCTTCTGGGCTGTGGTGAACATGCGGTGCATAGACAGACAAGCAGGGACAACACACACATACATGGTGCATAGACAGACTAACAGGGACAACACACACATACATGAAATAGAGACTTGTGAATCTTCTGGTCTGTGGTGCACATGTGGTGCATAGACAGATAAGCAGGGACAACACACACATACATGAAATAGAGACTTTCGAATGTTTTATGTTCCCTGGTTATCAGAGTCACACAGGAGTGATGTATTTAGTCCATTGTTTTTATCCAGAGTGACACAGGCTGGCCTTGAGCAATTCCTATCTTGTCCACCTGAGAGCCTCTTATGCTCATTGTGCCTTTAAAAAGTGCCCTACATACATTCCTCTTTTGTCCTCCTCTGAAATCGTTGGCTTTTAGTGCTGCAACAGTTACACTCTGTAATATACCAATAACTTGCCTATGAAGTAAAAAGGAATACTGCAGGAGAGCCAAACCTTTTATTGAAGATCTATGCTTGCTTGCTTGCTTTTTAATTTTTATTCTTACGCTGGTATTTTCAAACAATAGGAACCCTTTTCTCTTACAGTTTAGTGTGTATCTGGCTTGTACATGAAAGACTAAAACATTCATTTGCTAAACGTGGTCTTTGCCAACCAAATCTAAGATGCAGTGGTTAGAACCCGACACAGCCATGGTTTTCTGCAGTATTGTTTGATGAGTTTTAAATGAAGTCATGGTCTGTGTGCATTTGAAAAAAAAATGTTTACATGTCCAATCTAATGTCGCACAAATCTTCAAAATGATATACAAACAAGGTCTGCGGGAGTGGGAACGTAGAAGACAGAGGAGCCTTGCACAGGAGAGATGGGCATCATTTGATGGAAACAGAGATGGCAAGTGTTTAAACGTGTGGAAACATGGCCTGTTGTTCATAAAAGCAATGGCATGTGAACACAGGAGTCTCACTGAGTGCTAGAAATAAATGCATGTGCCATCACACCTGGCCCAAATTTATTTGTGAATATGTATTTGAATGTATGTATGTATGTATGTATGTATGTATGTATGTATGTGCACACATGCTCCTAGATGTCTGAGAGGCCAGAAGACCTGTAATTCCTCTGGATCTGGAATTACATGTGGCTGTGAACTACCTGACAGGGGTGCTGGGATTCTGACATTGGAGCACTGCAAGAACAGCAATTGCTCTCAGCCACTGAGCTATGTCTCCAGTCCCCAGGCAAGTTAAAGACATATAACTGAAGACGTTCCCTTCCCAACTCGTAGTCTTTATTGTCCCAGGATGTTTGTGCCCCTCCAAGAGGGGAATATGCTTCACAGCCTTCCTTGAGTTCATAATGACTGCAGTTCACAGTAGTTTGGATCACCAAGATTAGTATTCTTAGAACATGTTTGGGAAGGGACAGCCGGGGGCCACTAAACTGAGCCTTTTGGGTTCCAGAACTAGCCCATCTCCTACAATACTGCCTGTGCCCTGGACCGGTCACCGGCCACCCCCACTTGCCCTTGGGGTTGGAGATGAGGTGGCTCAGAATCCATGGCACAGATCCCTGGAGCAGGTGAGAACACTGCAGCAGGCTCCTTTCATGCCTTCCACCCGCATCCCATTGGTCTCAAGCAAGCATCTCTTCCAAGCAGTAGTTCTGATTGGCTGGCATTGTCGGCACCAGCAATCTTTGTCTCTCAGAGGCCAGAGGAGAACAGTCTTCAGTTAGGTCCTCCTTTGCAGCTGCAGGGTGTCCCCTCCACCCCCATTTATGCAGAGGCAGCCGTGGCGTTCCTCCTACACTACACATTTTAAATGTCCTTGGAATGAATGCCATTAGAGCAAATTTGAATTCAGAGGCATTGGTGCATAATAAATATTAGAATACCCGGAGGGAGCATGGCTCAGTTGTAAAGTGCTTGTCCTACAAGCCCTTCAGCCACATAGAAAACCAGGGTGCTGGTGTGCATCTGTAACCCCAGCATTTGGGGTTGGGCTGGGGTCGGTTTGCTGGCCAGCTAATCTGGCCTAGTCAGTGAGCTCCAAGTTCAGAGAGAAACCTTGTCTCAAAAGCTAAAGCGAAGAGGGTCCACAAGGTGGCTGGGTGGGTAAGAGTGCATATCATCAGGCCTGATGACCTCAGTTGCATGCCCGGAACCCATGTGATGAAGGGAGAGAAGCAGTTCCTACAAGTTGTCCTCTCACATGCATATGTTCTCTCTGGCATCCACCTACACATGTGTCCACACACATATATGCAATAAATTAATAATATGTTTTAAAAAACCTAAAAAATAGAACACTTGACTTTAACCTCTTGTCTCTGGCACATGCACACACACATACATGTGCATATGCACTTACACGCATAGCACACACATGCACATGTAAACATACACACACACAGTTACTGCAGACTTAAGACGTGCTCTCCCCTTAGATCAGAAAACACCCTTTTAAATGTTGCAACCTTTAATACAGTTCCTCATTTTTGTGGTAACCCCCCCAACCATAAAATTATTTCATGGCTACTTCATAACTGTAATTTACTACTGTTACAAATTATGATGTCAGTACCTGATATGCAGGATGTCTGATATTCAACCCGTCGGGGTCGAGAGCCACAGGTTAGGCGTCAACGCTCGGTGGATAAGACTCTTTCCTTCTGGGGCTAGTGCGCAGGTTCTTCTCAGCACGAAGCTGCTCTGCGATGGACCGTGGATTGTTTACTGTAGCAGATTGGAATCTAAATGCTACTCAGCCCCTCCATGGCCAGAGGAGAACTGTTTCAAGAATTGTGTTAAAAGGCTATCCAATGACTGGTCTGCCTGCTGGAACCAAGTTCCTATCTTGCCTGGCTAGATAAATCTTTGTTGACTATGTTAATAAATCATAGAAAAGAAGAAGCATTTAAATTCTAAGCAACTAAATATAAAAATTGAAATTTAGGAAAAGATTAATCACTGATACTTTAGTGGGCAGAAAAGAATTGTAGTTTTGACTGAGATGAAAAAGGTCCTTAATTTAGGAAAACAAACAGTAAACAGATGTCGATGTGGGTGCCGTGGCATATTCCTATAACCCCAGTCCTGGGGAGCCTGAGGCAAAAGGATTGTCATGAGTTCAAGACCAGCCTAGACTACAAAGTAAGATCTTGGTGTATCTAAATAATAATGATAATAATTTTTAAAAAATTAAAGATAAAACAACAGCAAAGAATTCTGGTTAAGACACATATGCCCAAGTTTGGTGGGTATGTCTTTGATTTTTTGTTTTGTTTTTTGGTAATAATAGAAATAACAAATGCATAAGGCCAGAGAGTAGATGATAAAGTCCCTTGGTCAGATGTTGTGTTGTAACCTTGTTAGTGAGTGTACAATTCTTTCTACCTCAGTTCCTGACAAAATATTGAAGAAACCGAAAAGGGAAAGTGATGGTTTAGCTGGTTTTAAAGGAAAGACATATGTGATTTAAGAAAAACAGTGTTTTTAGTAAAAAGAACATGAGCCTAGGCGCCCTCAGGCTGGAACTCTGGTGAGCTGTTCGTTAGCTGCTGAGCCTGGGTGAATTGTTAAGTGGCTTGTACTGGGATTTGAGCCTCGCTGACCACAGTGTGGTGGACGGTGCAGGCTCCTGGCTCATGTGGCCTGGTGGGCCCTCAGGTAGTAGCTTTCTTAGTGTCCTATGGGCTAATCAGAACAAGAAGCTCTGGGTACCCATGCTTGACCTGGAGGGCTCACTCTGTCCCTACCCCCTTCTACTCCCTTACTTCCTCAACCCCAACCCCTGCCCCTGTTAGAACTAGACAAACTGGAGGCTGAAACTATTTACGCCAGAGAAGGCTGGTTTACCATTAGGTGACCAGAACTACGGGCTGAGGTATAAGTGGTTTCAGATATTCCAGCCAGCTTCCGTTAGTTACTCAAACCTTCCTGTGCATGCATTGCTGCCCACCTGCAGACAAATGGGCAAAAGCCGCTTCCTTCACAAACTCCTTTGGAGTTTACCTTCCAAAAGGGTTTGGAGAATCATCCTTCTGAGGATATTTGTGTTTCGACTCTCTAGAGGAAGAAGTAAGCATTCGCTAGCAGGGAAGGGTGGGGTTCTGCGTCTTGATGTCCCTGACAGCATGCTGTATTGGACAGTAATCCCCCACCTTTACCTCAGCTCATCTGTCCTGTACTTTCTTCTACAAACTTCCATCTGGAGTTGGAGCAACTTACAGAAGCCACTAATGATTAAGTTCTGAAATGTACTCACATCTAAACGTGCTCACACCCAGCATGGGTGACAATAGGTGCTTCTTAGATTGTGTACAGTGCGGAGCAACTCAGGAATGTCTGTCACCTGAGTAAAGTGAGAGACATCAAGCCCCTCCTCCTAGCTGCACACGTGAATCACGGAGCTGTGACTTCTGGGCCCTTCTAGGGTGTGTGTCTCTTGGGATTATATACTCATTCCTGCAGAGTAGGAGGTCAATCAGTAAGAGACTTTATTGAGCCAGATTCTCCTCTGCGTGTGAGTCACTTTCCTGTACTGTGAAAAGGAGCCAAGAGGAATGCTTAACTCTTTCAGCTCAGGAGGCTAAAGGGCAAGAAATCAGTGGGTCGAGGCCCCTTCCTTACCCGGGAGCTCAGAGAATGAGCCACACATTCAGACAGTGAGAACGCTGAGAAAATGTATGGGAAAATTATGTCCATCTTGGCCCAATCCTGAGGACTTGTTTTAATAACATAGACAGCTAAGAGATTTGCCAAATATTATGTTTCTACCCTTCTGCAGAACTCTGACATCTGGCAACTTCAGATGCCTGGAAGGCAGACAGAAAATAAGCAAGGAGCCTCAGGGTTTGTGAAAACTGTTGAACCATACCTTCTCCCCCAGTGCCAGCCCGTGGCCCTTAGAAAGGGGCCTCAGGGTTCGTGAAAACTGTGGAACCCCACTTCCTCCCCCAGTGCCAGGGAGTGGCCCTTACCTCTGCAGAGCAATGCCAGTCTGCCATCCAGAGGTTTTATCTGTCTGGGAACTTTTAGTAATGTTGGTGCTGTAGACTGTAAACTAGAACTTGGATTGAATTGGGCACAGTGGCACACACCCTTAGGCTGGACACTTGGGAGGCAGACACTAGTGGATTTCCGTGAGTCCAAGGCTAGCCTGGTCCACATAGTGAGTTTCACCTAGGGTTACACAGTAAGACTCTGTCTCAAAAAAAAATAAAAATGTCGGGTAGAAAAACTGACTGAGTGGAGTCGCTTAAAAGATAATTCAGAGGTTAAGAGCACTGCTCTTCCAGAGGACCCAGGATTAATTCCCAGCACCCACATGGCAGCTCACAACCATCTGTAACTCCAGTCCCAGGAGAGCTGACATCCTCTTTTGGTAGATGCCCAGACACATGTGACATACATACAGTCAAAAACCCATATGTATAAGATAAAAATATGTGAAAATTTTAAAATGAAGCTGCTGGATGAGATCAGCTGACCTGGAGGCAGGCCAGCACCAAGAGACGCCTGAGGCTTTGTGACTGTCCAGGCCTGCAGCTGTGATTAAATGCAGTGCCGTGCTGTACGGACTGAATCTGCTCCCAGCAGCCCGAGGAAACCATGTTCACTCAGGACCTTTGGATGACGTCAGGAAGGCATGAGGTGTGTCTTGCTCTTGGGTGCTGGGATTGACAGGCATGTGCTGTCACACTTGGCCCTGCATGCTTATCTAAAAACTTGGTCAAAATTAGATTAACCACATTGAAATAGGAAGGTCTGAACTATTTATACTCGAAGGCAGTTTTTTCTTTGTTGGCCAGACTTGAACTTGTAGTTAGCTATGGAAATGATTTTTAATAAGCTAATATTTACTGAGAAGCTGTAACTGCCAGTCCTGAAGACAGTTATGTGCCCGTCATGTCCTCGTCACGTCCACACAGCTTCCTGGGTAAGGCTTTGGGGACAGACAGCTTTGGATTCCCATGTGTGTCTAACTTACTATGTGACTTGGAGTTATCATGTCTTTGAACCTGTATTCTCATCTGCCAAATGGGAACCAATAACCCACAGGCAGGTCGGTTGCTGTAGGACTCACTGATGTGGAATGCCGTACAGCGTGGCATGAGGAAGCACTGTGTAAGTATTGGTCACTGACCTTTATCATTGCAGTCATCCTCGTGGTGATTGCTGTGAAATTATTAATGTCTTCGTTTCTCAGGTCCTGGAAACGGAATTGCTGAGAGTCGACTGTATCCAGGGAGAATAAGCTAATGAATATGAAAGCTTGGATTGGAATTTTGCTATGTCACTATAGGGACCTAGTATTTTACATGCACCCTGTGCTGTCTCCTCAAAGTATATGTATATAAGTATTATGTTTGGATTTTGCTTCTTTTTTTTTTTTTTTCTCTTGAAACAAGTTCTTACTGTGTATCCCCAGCTTACCCAGATTCATTCTGTAGACCGGTCTGACCTCTGAGATCTGCCCACCTCTCTGCCCCTTGAGTGCTGGGATTAAAGGTGTACACTACCAGGCACAGCTAATTAGATGCTTTTAATACATGTTCAGTAGGGGAACACCAGTCTAACGTGCTTGAGGCCCTGGGTTCTCTCCAGAACGCCATAGAAGGAAAACAAAAGGGGGAAGCCTGTGGTGGGCAGGGGACAGAAACTGCTGTGGCTACTTCTCTATTGTGCTGTGGTCCCCGTCATCTCACTATTGAAAAAACGAAACAAAACAAAGCAGTAACACAAGAATAAGACACTTTGGCCCAACAGTACAAGTCAAATATGTAATAGTTAACTGTGTAGCATGATTAAAACACCAATATACTGAGCCACTTATTAGATGCCTCCTACTTTTTTTTTTTACACCAGTGAAAGTCACAAGCAATAGTTATAGCTGTTTTATTGTTCTCTTTCCATTAGATATTTGGTTCTTTTTAAATATTTATATATATATTTATTTGTGTGTGTGTGTGTGTGTGTGTGTGTGTGTGTGTAAGCAAGTCAGAAGACAGCATGTAGGAATTGGCTCTCTTTTTTATAAGTGTATATGTGTCTGTGTGTGGATGTGTGTGTCTGTGTGTGTACATGTTTATGTATGTGTATGTATATATATGTGTGTGTGTGTATATGTATGGATGTGTGTGTGGATGTGGATGTGTGTATTTGTGTGTGGATGTGTGTGGATGTATGTGTGTGTGGATGTATGTGTATATGTGTGTGTATGTGTATGTATGTGTATATGTGTGTATATGTGTGTGTATGTGTGTATATTTGTATGTGTGTGTGTGCCATGTGTATTGTATGTGTGTATATGTGTGTACCATGTGTATTGTATGTGTTTGTGTGTGTGTGTATATATGTGTGTGTGTGTATGTGTGTGTATATGTGTGTGTATATATGTGTGTGTGCCATGTGTATTGTATGTGTGTATATGTGTGTACCATGTGTATTGTATGTGTTTGTGTGTGTGTGTATATATGTGTGTGTGTATGTGTGTGTATATGTGTGTGGATGTGTGTATATGTGTGTATATATGTGTGTGTATATGTGTGTGTATATGTGTGTGTGTATATATGTGTATATATGTGTGTGTATATGTGTGTATACACGTGTGTGTGTATATGTATGTGTGTATATGTGTGTGTGTGTGTGTATGTGTGTGTGTGTGTGTGCCATGTGTATTGTACCCCAGAGGTCAGAAGAGGCTTTGCATTGCCTGGAGCTAGAATTACAAGCAGCCGTGAACCGCCTGACATGGATGTTGGGAATCAAGCTCACGTCCCCTAGAAGAGCAGTAAGGTCTTAACTGCTCCCTCTCCCTCCAGGCTCCCACCCCCTTCTCTCTCCTGTCATAGGTCCTAGGAATCAAACTCAGGCTACCAGGCTTGGTGACAGTCACCTTTATTAGCTGAGCCATCTCACTGGCTTGACTTGGTGCTTTTGATGAGGTTAATCATACGTGAGATGAAAAAATTTTTCCATATTCAGCAACACCAAATGAGTCTTTGAGGAAATTAAAGAAACACTTTAGCCCTGTCCAGCCTGGAGAGCTCGAACTGCCCCCTGGGAAGCCCCTGGGAAGGTATTTGGAGAATGTGGGTCTGGTCATGGCTCAGCACTCCCCGGTGAACACACCCAGGGCCCTTGTGCAGACACATCCTGAGGTCTCCAGCCCCATACAAGGGCAATGGACCCATCATCCATTGCAGTGCAAACCTGAGACAGTACAGGTTAGACCACAGGCTTCTTCAAACCAGAAACAAAACTCAGTCTGCCAGTACTGAAAGTCCCCTGGAGACACCACCTCTGGGACTTCTTTTCTTGGACTTCTGTTTTTCTGTGGGTGTTAAGTCTTGGTGGGTGAGTGAGTCCTGGCTCTGCTGCTGGCGTCAGACTGTGCTATGCTGTTTTGCGTGGGATGCCCTAGTGAGTCCTGGCCTGCTGCTGACTCTGTGTCCTTGGGCAAATTAGATTATCTCAGTTTGCAGAGCCTTTTGGTCCTGCTTTTAGGGTCATCTTGGGAAATGGATGAAATGCTGTATGTAATAATGTAAAGGGTTTGGTTTGTAAATAGTGTATTTTAAAAGTACTACATTGCCTAGAACTTTAAACATGTTAAAATGGTATTTTCGTTTCCTCCCTCCTCTGGTGCTTTGAAAGCTGGAGTTCTCAGCTCAGGCCTTTTCTGTCGCTATACTGGGTGTGTTGTTAGTTTTTGGTTGTTATTGGTGTTTGATTCTCAATTCTAGAGTTGCACTGTGAATTGGATGAAATTATTATTTTTCGGAAACAGCTTTATATTCTTGGGTTTTATACCCATGTTACCTTTCTATTTTAAGTGTAAGGTTTTAAGAAACACCTTTGCGGCGTGTCTTAGGTAGTTCTGCTCTCTCATGCCTCGGCCTTTCCATTCCAGCTCAGGAAGCATGGAGCCTGGATCCGTGGTCCGAGCCGTCTTTGACTTCTGCCCTAGCGTCTCAGAGGAACTGCCACTGTTCGTGGGGGACGTCATTGAAGTGTTGGCCGTGGTGGATGAGTTTTGGCTCCTAGGGAAGAAGGAAGATGTTACAGGTGAGAGAGCTGTGATCAAAAATAGTCATGCTAAGTTAGTCCTTGACTTCCATGCTAACTAACTTAGTCCTTAACTTCCGCACGTTGTGTGCTCTGGGCTGGAGCTTGGAATACGGTCCTGGTTCACGGTGCTGGGAGCACTTACCAACTTTGGGGAAATGAAGAAACATCAGTAGGACCGCAGGTGGCTAGGAGCTGAGGAGGCCAGAAACTTCAGTGTTTCCAACACCATCAAATCTCAATGCTGTTGTTTTATGAGTGGTGGGGTGGGGGGCTGGAGAGATGGCTCAGCAGTTAAGAACTCCAGCTGCTCTTCCAGAGGTCCTGAGTTCAATTCCCAGCAACCACAAGGTGACTCACAACCATCTATAATGGGATTGGATGTCCTCTTCTGGTGTATCAGAAGACAGTGACAGTGTACTCATATACATAAAATAAATAAATAAATTAATTAATTAGAAAAAGAATGATGGAGTGGGGTGGGGAGGCTGAAGAGATGGCTGGGTGGTTAAGAGCACTGCCTGCCCTTCCAGAGGACCTGAGTTCAATCCCCAGCACCAACATGGCAACTCACAGCCATCTGTAACTAGTTTCAAGGGATCAGATGCCCTCTTCTGGCCTGCACACGGTGCACAGACAGACAGACAGGCAAACGACACATGCACATAAAATGAAGCAATAAAAAAAATTAAAAGGAATGATGGGAAGAACAAAATGAAGGCAGGAAGGCAGCTGAAGAGATTTGTCATCACCAGGGGACACTGGTGACCGCTCAAACCGAGGCTGTCTTTCTACACCACCTATAAATACTGAAATGCTCTGCTTCATAACAAAATTATCCTCTTCCTGACCCATTATCAGCCGCCTGAGAACCACCACAGCTGTGTGTACAGCTGTTGTAGATGGGTTTTCTGTATCCTTGGTTTCAGTGGATTTCAGATCTTTGAAGACCAAGACTACACAACTAACATTTTCCCTTGTAGCGAACTTGCTAGAGTGCTGGTGGTAAATGCTAATTTAGGCATGTAGTGTGTTGTGTATGCATGCGTGTGCACATGCCAGTGCATATGTGGAGCATGTGACGAGCAGAGAACAACTTGCAGGACTCATTTCTCTTCTCATACCTTGGTGAACCTGGGGATCTCATGTCAGGCTTGGTTGCAAGCACCTTTACCCACTGACCCAGCTCACTGGCCCAGTAAATGCTTTTGAATTGTATTCTCTGTCCTCTGTGGACATTTGCACTTTTTCTATGGTAAATTCTCTAATTATTAATATTAAGTCAGTGTTCAACTCAGGATTTGTGAATGGACTCAGAAAAGAAATGGTCCTTGCACCCGGGCCGAGATTGGAGGAACCTCTGTGTGACATGTGTTCTTCCGTTTCTCAGGACAGTTCCCCAGCAGTTTTGTGGAGATCGTGACAATTCCCAGTCTGAAAGAGGGAGAGAGGCTGTTTGTCTGCGTCTGCGAGTTCGTGTCTCGAGAGCTGAACAGTCTTTCCCTCCATCGAGGTAAGCAGAGCATTGGAGGTTTGCAGAATGTTGCAAATGGGAAGCTTTTAAAACGTTCACTCACACCTGGCAGTTAATCTCTGCAAAGTCCCCCACACTGAGATGGTGGGGTGAGGGTGAGGCCTTACACGGGGAACGAGCATATGATAACTTTCATAGTTACACATTCTTATATTGGTTTAGATTTTATTTTTTTGAGACAGCCTCACTATATATCCCTGCCTTGGAACTTCATCTGTAGACCTGGCCTCAAACTGCCAGAGATCCACCTGCTTCTGACACCTGAATGCTGGAATTAAAGGTGTGAGCCATTGTACCAACCTATCTTTATTTAAGTGTGTGTATGGGGGGTGGCATATGAATATATGCACATGAGCTGCAGGTACCTGAGGAGGTGGCAAGAAGACATAGGCTCCTCTGGTGCCAGAGTTACAAGTGGTTGGGAACTGCCTGAGGTGTATGAACTGCTGCCCTCTGAATAATAGAATAGGCTCTTAACTGCTGAGCCATCTCTTCAGTCCCTACGAAGATATTCTTATCTGATCTTCAACCCTAAGAGTGTTAGTTACTGTACATTATACATAACAGCATAGTTTGAAAGCTATTACAAACTATTATTTTTACAGGTAAGAAGTGTGGCCTCAGGATAGCACCTCATCAGTGTATTCTTGTTCAGCGTTGCCGTTTTACTCCTCCATGCTGTAGACACCTCAGGCAGTGCTAATCTCTTCCCCACGTACGATTTTGCCAATGCCTTGCTACTTACTAATGTACAACAGGGAAACGGTCATTTTGACAAATGAGAGAAATGCAAGAGTGCCTGTTACTGTGCCTCCATTGGACAACGTAAAGGTTCTCATGAGAAGCAGTTTAGACGGGTGGTGCTAGCCCATCCCCAGGATGACTCAAGTATTTCTCACAGTATACTCCAGTAGGCATGGGCTCGCAGAGATGGACAGGTGCCCACTCCATGCATCCACTTGGTTAAGAGACCAGTAGTGCTGCACACTGAGGTTGTGGTCCAGACTCAGTCATCATATCAAAACTGAAGGGCTGACGAGCTGGGTTGTTTGTGTTCTAACTGTTCTTTTCATATGACATTGAAGGCAGAGGCTACACACACACACACACACACACACACACACACACACACACACACTCACACACACACACACACACTCACACAGAGAAAGAGAGAGAAAAAGACAGAGACAGAGACAGAGAGACAGAGAGACAGAAACAGAGAGAGAGGAACCGAGACCTAGCAAACTTCTCTAGCCCCTAGTCAATAAGAGGAAAAGAACACTGGATTTTTTTTTCTTATGTTCCTCCTCAATGTTGTGGGAGTTTTGTGCATGTTAGCTAGCCTGTGCTCAGTCTCCCCCTCTGGTGGGAAGTCAGTGTGGACCATGAGGTTACCGCAGGAGCTCTGTCCTCACTCATAGTTAGCCTAGCAGCAATCTAGAGTCCAGGGCAAGCTTCCTCAGGTAGGATGGAAAAAGGACAAAAGCCTGTTGGCATCTCTCCAGGCCATGCACAGAATGTGATAGCATGACTTTGTCTGTCTGTCTGTCTGTCTGTCTTCCTTCCTGTCGTTCTATCTTGGTGTTGGAGGGTTAACCCAGGGCCATGAACACACTAGGCCAAGAGGCAAGCACTCAGCCACCAAGTCATATCTCCAGCTCTGGAGTGGACACTGTCTCGTCCTAATCCTGGACACTGGTGAAAATTAACATGCACACAGTGCCTATGACAGTCAGAAGAGGACATCAGCTCCACTGGACAGAAGCCACAGGACTCTGAACCTCTGCATGAAAAGCAAGTGCTTTTAACCACTGCGCTTTTTGTCCAGCCCTGAATCTGTAATCTTAACAAGCAAACAAAAAGTTTCATGTACGGGTGTTCTGCCTGGATATCTGTGCACCATGTGCGTGCCTGGTGCCTGCAGAAGCCAGGAGAGGGCATAGGATCCTCTGGAACTGGAGTTACAAATGTTGAGTACTGCCATGTGGGTGCTGGGAACCAAATTCTGGTTCCAGAACATAATCTGGTCTTATAATATGAGTAGAACATAATCTTAACTGCTGAACCCATGAATCTATAGATCTTAACTTGACTCCTTGACCTGTTAAGCCTAAAAAGCTTAACATGGAGTCCAGACGAAGAGGATGTTGGGATGAGAGTCCACAGGAAAGAAGAGAGGATGCTGTGATGAGGGTCCATAGGAGAGAGGGAGAGGATGCTGGGATGAGGGTCTACAGGAGAGAGGAGAGGATGCTGGGATGAGGGTCCACAGGAGAGAGGGGTAGGATGCTGAGATGAGGGTCCACAAGAGAGAGGAGAGGATGCTGGGATGAGGGTCCACAAGAGAGAGGGGGAGGATGCTGGGATGAGGGTCCATAAGAGAGAGGGGGAAGATGCTGTGATGAGGGTCCACAGGAGAGAGGGAGAGGATGCTGGGATGAGGGCCCACAGGAGAGAGGAGAGGATGCTGGGATGAGGGTCTACAGGAGA
>NW_022196904.1:175050826-175120474 GCF_008632895.1 Mastomys coucha | reverse complement strand
CCCACAGGAGAGAGGAGAGGATGCTGGGATGAGGGCCCACAGGAGAGAGGAGAGGATGCTGGGATGAGAGTTCACAGGAGAGAGGACTAGAAAGAAATGAGCTAACTCTTGGGTCTTTCCTCCCACACCTGGCATGTCTCATGGTTTAACATGGCTTATGATTTGAAAAAAGAAAACTTTCTTGACCAAAAGTGAATTTGCCATGAGACCAGCTTTGAGAAGAATATGCATTCCTTTAGGCCTGCCCTCTACTGATGTTAATCCAGATCCCTGTGGTGTCCTTTTGATCTGTCCCTAGGAACCTTCACTGTAGCTCTCTTAATTAGGGTTTCTATTGCTGTGATAAACATCATGACTGAAGAGCAAGTTGAGGGGGAAGGGGACTGTCCAGTTTACACTTCCACAGCACTGGTCATCTTTGATGGGAGTCAGGACAGGAACTCAAACAGGGCAGGAACCTGGAGGCAGGAGCTGACACAGAGGCCATAGAAGGGCGCTGCTTACTGGCTTGCTTCCCCTGGCTTGCTCAGCCTGCTTTCTTAAAAAACCCAGGACCTCCAGCCCAGGGATGGCCCCACCCCCAATGTGCTGGACCCCCCTCCTTCAATCACTAATTAAGAAAATGCCTTACAGCCAGATCTTAAGGAGGCGTCTTCTCGGTTGAGGTTTCCTCCCGTCAGGTAACACTAGTTTACATATCAAGCTGACTTAAGACCAGCCAGCAGAGTAGTGGTGTAGCTTCTCCTCTGTGCTTACAGAACCTTGCTGATAAATGGAGATCTCCAGAAGGAGATCTGGAAACTTTTATAAGTATTGGGGTGCTAAGAGTGTAGTTCTGTTGGTAGTCTGCTAGAATGGAGTCCACAAAGCCCTGGGTTCAGTGTTACTAGCCCAGCATTCAGGAGATAGAGGCAGAAAGATCTTTAATTCATTTGTCTTCAGCTACACTGCCAGGCTGGGCCACATGAGAGCCATTTTGTGTTTTATCATACTGCCCTTTTAGTTGTTGTTAAGTTACATTTAAGAATTATTAAGATTAATAAGAGCAGCAGGAGAGATGCTTCCGGCTACTTTTCCAGGGGATCTAGGTTCATTTTCCAGCACCCACATGGAGGCTCACAAACATCTGTATCTCCAATTCTAGAGGATCGGCTCCCTCTTCTGGCCTCCTAGGGACTGCACAAACAGGGCACACAGACAACCATGCAAGCAATATATCCATACGCAAAAGAAAAGTAAATGAAATTGCCTAAAGAGGAAAATTTTTTTTTTTTTTGGTTTTTCGAGACAGGGTTTCTCTGTGTGTGTGTGCGCGCGCGTGCAAACAGGTGCATAATTTGTGTTATGAGTAGTGTTAAAAAGTGAGTAATATGGCCTAGAGGATAGATTGCTGATGACCCTAGATCTAAATCCGTCATTGCCATGTGCCATGTAGTAGCTGTGATGTTGGGCTAGTTATTTGCACCTTTCAGACCAGTCAGTTTCCTTATGTAAGAGTTGGAGGTGATGGTATCCCTATATCAGGGTAGCTCCTAGGATTGCTGCAGTTGTAGCGTGAACCAGGCAGAGAGAAGCTCTGTGGCTCCTCGGTTTGATGTGCCCGAGCCTGTTCGCCCCATCACTCTGTGAAGCTATTGTGTGCTGGATGCTTCCCCGGAGTCATTAGTAACTCTTCCAGCAGGTGTCACCCTTGCCCCCTCCCCTGAAGCCATGCAATTGTTTCGGATTTGGAAACAAAACTGTCTTCTAGAAGAATCAGTATGAGTGGCTAGAGTCACCAACTGTCCTAAAAGTAAAAACTGGAGAACAAAAAGTGAAGCAATAAAGAAAAGGAAAGAAAAAAAAAAAAAAAAAAAAAACCACAGCAAGCAAAAGACAAAAAGACCAGGAGAGTAAGAATAAGAAAGGGCTGCCTATTATGGGATACCATCCATCACTCCTCCTATAAGAAAATGTGTTAATCCTTAGATTCTCCAGAAAAACCAACGCCACCATTTTGGGCCAAATTTAAAGTGAGCTTTATTTAATAGCAACTACTGACCAAGAGATGGACTTTGGTCAGGACCATTCTAGAACACTTCCCAGCTGGAATGCCTTCCCGCTGAAAGTCGCAGGGACTTGTAAGGACAAACCTGTAGGCCACCATAGTTACCAGGATCTACAATTCCCAACATTCCAGGAATCCCTGGAATGTTACCTGTTCCCTGAGCAGATGGGACTTACTTTAACTTTCGGTATTACAAATGTTTATGGCAGTCTAAGCCTTGAAGTCTAGGCCACCTCCTCTCAAAAGGCCAATAAAAACCAAGTGATGGTTTATAAATAATGCGGACTGATTTTTCTCAGTCAAAGCACAAGAACCCTAAATCGTAATGCCACATGTAGAAGTATTAGGATGAAACTCTAATTCGGTTCCTTAAATAGATGATGTGGCCTGCACAAAGCACACAGCCCCCTGGGCAGGTAGGCCACGAGTGTCCTCAAGGAGGAAGCCAGCCCTGCAGTGACAGTGTCACTGCTGTGATAGACTCTAACAGGACCTACCTTCTTTCCTATAATCTTACTTCCAAACCACTTCCTGGTCAAATACAAACTGCAGCCAGAGAAACCAGCACCGTGGCTGGGAGGAGTCACATTCAAGCCAAAGGCCAGAGTGACCCTGAGGACCACCACGCTTTCCTGGTCCCAAACCTGGTCCCACCAGTCCAGGACTTCTTTACATTGGTGTTTGTGAAGTCTAGAACCTCCGGTATCCTCCAGTCCTAAAGAATTAGCCAGGGCTCCAGGGGAGTAGCTTGTTTGACTAACTAAAACAAGAGATTTTAAAAAAACAAACACAAACCATCCTAGGAACAGTTAGGCCTCTAAAATAAAGGCAGTTACCAGGTATGGGAGAAAAAAAATCAAAAATGTAAGGTGGGGAGTGTTGGGTTGAAGTACCGTGCCGTCTAACATGTGTGTTGGGGGTGAGGAGCGGGACGTTGACTTGTTTTGAAAGTCCATCTGTGAATCACTCGCAGAGTGACTGGCTGCCCGGAAGTGAAGATCATCAAAACCGCTCTGTTGGAATGGAGAGGAGAACAGGCCTATTGTCCAGGCTCATGGAGGTCTGGCCAAACAGACAGCACTGCATGAAGTGAGCCAGGCATTCAAAGCTGGCCGAGTGGGAGTTATGGCATGCTTTGATTTCCCTATTCACCAACAGACCCATTGTGTCTGGGCAGTCATGTTACCGGTGGCTTCCCTCTGTGGTCTGGATGGCGGGCCTTAGGGCCTTGGCAGGTGGAGGGGAACACTTCTAATTCTCAGGACCCAAGGCTTTGGCCGGTGGATGTGGGTTCATAAATTAAGAACTACAGAATTGCCAGGCGGTGATGGCGCACGCCTTTAATTCCAGCACTTGGGAGGCAGAAGCAGGCCGATTTCTGAGTTCGAGGCTAGCCTGGTCTACAGAGTAAGTTCCAGGATAGCCAGGGCTACACAGAGAAACCCTGTCTTGAAAAAACAAAAACAAAAACAAAAAACCCAAAAAAACAAAACAAAACAACAAAAAAAAAAGAAGTACAGAATTATGGGGGCAGGACAATAAAAAGTGGAAAATATTCGAGTGTCTGCCACTAAGTGTTAACTGTTGTGTCAGGTGCCGTGCACTTGCAGAGATACAAACGCCAGGATTGAAGGGACAAGTGGGGATCTCTTTGGTAGACCACAGGGTAGACCACAGGTGGTCCCCAAGCTGATGTGAGCTCCTAAGGAAGATTGCTGAGGTTCCAGATGAGACAGAAGCAATAGTAAAGATTTGGGGTTCAGCAGGGTATGGTGATACATGCTTTCAATGCAGGCACTTAGAAGGCTGAGGCAGGAGGATTGCACGTTTGAAACCAGCCTGGAATACCCTGTCTCAAAGGCAAAACAAAGTAAAAACCCTCCTGTGTGAGCCTGGGTCTCCTATCATGGGTGAGATCGTGATGGGCTGTTGGAGAGCAGAGACATTAGGACCAAGTGGAGGCTGAGCCACGCTCAGATGTGGCAGAGACTGGATAGCCCGTCAGTGCCCCAGCAGAGACTGGAGAGCCCATTGGTGCCCTAGGAAAGAAACTTCTTCAGTGTGTGTACAGAACAAACATGTGTTATTAATTTCAATAAGAGTAGGATTGTTCCTAGCACCTGGGAGTCTGAGGCAGGAGAATTGGCACAAGTTTCTGGCCAGTTCACGCTCTGGAGTGAGACCCTGGAGTGAGAAAACAAAGAACGGTTATTAGGAAAGTCATTGGCCATCACAGCTCATGACTAAAGTCTGAGCAAAAGGATGTGGTAAAAATAAATTCGTCCATTTATAATCATTTGATAGGCTGGAAGAAATAATGTCTGGGATAAAATTTCAAAGGGGAGGCAGTGGGGATTAGACCAGGCTAGGGTATTAGCAATGAGAATCAATAAATGGAATACATGTTTTGAAAGAAGAATCTAGAGGAAGCAAGCACATTAGCAATGGGAGCCAATGTTAGATGCAGGAGAATGTGATGAACTTGGGAGTCGAGGCCAAAGAATAGGCATCAGTAGCCAATGGATGCTGAGTGCTCACTGTCCAAAGGCGACATCTCAGACTCCTGGGGCACAAAAGAGGAGTGTGCCATCCCTAGATAACTCACTTACATGCCCTTGGGAAGGAGGTACACACAAATGTCTTTAAAGAAATCAAGAACAGTGCTGAGAGGTGACTGAGAGGTGAAGGCACTGGCTGTCCCTGCAGTGGACCTAAGTTCAATTCCCAGTGACTCGCAACCACCTTCTAATTCCAAAAGACCTGACTCCCTCTTCTGGCCTTCTCAGGCACTACATACATCTGGTGCCCCGACATACAAACATGCACGCAAAGCTCAGTGCATATACAGTGGGGCTCCTTTAAAGGTCGGGAGCCATTAAAAACAAGGGCAGAACAGCTAGCCCACCCTTCCACGTGCTTGACTGGGAACCATGCGTGGCTGCCCCCGTCTGTCCGTCTTACTGTTTGCTGCTGTTCTACATCCCTCAAGCAGCTCTGTGCAGAGAGCTGACCCAAGCACTGGCCAGGGCGGGGGAAGCGAAAAGTATGATTAAAATTAGTAATCCACAAAATGAATATCTGTAGTTATGTAATCCAGTGTTTGTTATACATCAGTTGATTATAGAACCTGGGGATGTGTTTTTAAAACTGGCAAATCAAACACTAGGACAAACGTAACTTTTGGTCTGTGTTTTGTGAAGAGAACCTGAGATACTGGTTATCTGAAGAGCTGGTTACTGGTTACTCGGTACTCGTTACTGGTTACTCGGTACTCGTTACTGGTTACTGACTCGGCAGGTGAAGGTACTTGCTGCCAACCCAGCAACCTGAGCTCTATCTCCAGGATCCAGGCAGTAGAAGGAGAGATTCTTCTCAAATATACATGCAATCCTAGCAACTGAGGATGCTGAGGCAGGAGAATTGCGGTGACAACCTGGGGCAGTCCTGTCCCAACATCAGCAAAGATTGCTCTATTGGTTTGGTGTTGGTCCCTGGGGCTCTGGCCAAGGTCCTGACTTTTGCTTGTCTTTCTCCAGGAGACCTGGTCATTCTCTCCGATGGTACTCCCACTGCAGGATGGCTGCAGGGCCGAAGCTGCCGGGGCGCCCGGGGCTTCTTCCCATCCTCCTGTGTCCACGAGCTCTGCCTCTCCTCTCAGAGCCGTCAGTGGCACTCACAGAGTGTGCTGCTTCAGGCTCCAGAATACTCCATGGGACAAGCACGGGCCCTCATGGGCCTTTCTGCCCAGTTGGATGAGGAGTTAGATTTCAGGGAAGGAGACGTGATCACCATTATCGGGATGCCTGAGCCAGGCTGGTTTGAGGGAGAGTTAGAAGGTCGAAGGGGCATTTTCCCAGAAGGTTTTGTAGAGCTTCTGGGGCCCCTAAGGACTGTGGATGAGTCGCTAAACTCTGGAAGTAGAGATCACTCCACTGTCAATGGTGAAGTGGATGTCTCTCCAGAAGAAGTGGAGAGTGGGGGTGATGAGGACGACCAGCAGATGGGGACCTATGGAATCGCCCTCTACAGATTCCAAGCCCTGGAAACGAATGAGTTGGATTTTGAGGTAGGGGACAAAATTCGAATCCTGGGGACCTTGGAGGATGGCTGGCTGGAAGGACACCTGAAGGGCAAGACAGGTATCTTTCCCCATCGCTTTGTGAAGTTATGTCCTAGCAAGAGGACAGAGGAAACCTTGGCTCAGCCCCAGGAAGACAGCTTCCCAAAGAACTCTGAAAGCTCTGTGGGGGAGTCAGGGGACTCCGTGGTGGAGGAAGCAAGACCACAGGAGTGTGAAGAAGAAAGACCTGACTGTGATCTCCCAGAACAGGCCTCTGCGCCCCAAGATGATGTGGCACCCGAGTGGATTGGAGATAAGATCTCTGGTCAGGATAAAAATGCCTTAGGAAGCTCCCCAGATGTGGACCTTGAAAGGCCTCTTGCTAAAGGCCTTTCCACACCTGACCTCTCAGAGGAAGTCAATGGTATTTCCTCCCAGCCTCAGGTACCTCTTCACCCCAAAGTACAGAAGAGCCAACATTATTTAACAGCAGGAGGGAGCCACCAAGGCTCAGACCCATTCTCCTCAGAGCTTGTCCCGCTAGAAGCCAGGACCAGAGACTACTCCAGCCTGCCTCCTAGGAGAACATATACCCAGGGTTGGTCACTCCAGAAGCCAGTGCCCCACCTCCAGAGAGCCTCCTCGCTTACAGGCTCAAGGCTAGACAGACTTAGCCACTTTTGCCATCCAGCCATGGCCAGCAATGCTCAGAAACACCCAATATCTACAGAAAATATTGCCAGCCTCTGCTGTGCACCTGAGAGACCAGAGAGGAGGCCTGGTCTACCAGACAGGGGGCCTGTCACAGCTATGACCCCAGCATCGCAGGTGGACAGCTTGGACCTAGATTCCAAGTTGACTGAACAACTGATAGAGTTTGAGAAGAGCCTGTCAGGGCCCAGCACAGAGCCAGGGAAAATCGTACGCCGCTTTTCAATCATGGACTTTTACTCTGAGAAGGATATCGTGAGAGGCTCCTCAGACTCACAGGCCTCACAGGCTTTCCCGGAGAAAAGAAAGACCCTGAGGCCACCGCCGCCTAGACCCCGTACCCCAACACCCATTTCTCCCCACTTGCTGGTTGACCAGAGCCCGAAACCTGTACCCGCCTTGGTTGTGCGACCCTCCCGACCAGCTCCCCTGCCTCCTCCCACCCAGCAGAGGATGAATACGGCCTCCCCCAAGCCCACCTCCTGCGCCCATGTCAGTTGGGAGGCTCCAGAGAAGGAGGACTCTGAGCACACGGAGAAGAGCCCCGCCCAGACGTTTCCATGCCCCTCTGTGTTGGCGAGGATTCAGGGCCTGGAACACGACTTGGACATGTATGCCAGGGCTCAGGAGGAACTGAGCTTGCTGTTAGAGGAGAAGCAAGAGGAGTCGTTGAGGACGGAGGCTCTTGAGACTTTCAAATCCTACGAGAGCGCCATTCAGAGTCTGAACCTGGAGCTCCAGCAGCTGAGAGGTAAGTGTGACTCTAAGTCCTCGCTGTTCGAGAAACATCCTGATTGGCACAGATTTACAACCTCATTACCCCGTCCCTCATTCTGTCGCCTAATGAGATCGCTCTGCCTTGCTGTATCTGTGACCGCTGTGTCCTCTGACTTCATTTACTGCTCAAGTAGAGAAGCCCAGCCTCAGAGATGTGCGCTTTCCATCAACACAGTACCCTCCCTACCGCTGTGGCATCCAGGCTGCATTGTAGATAGGAAGTGCCTACATGAGACTGTCTTAACTAGTTTTAAAAGAACTTGAGTCTTCCGAGAAACTGAAACACATCTTTACAATCAGGGGCCATATTTCAGTAGGAATAGCTTTTATCTCTTACTGTTAGTAAGCATTTGTTTTTAGTGTTGGTCTATATAGAAAACATAACCAGCCCAGGTGGAAGTACATAGAAGGGTGTTCAGATGGCCACTGTAGAGGGAGACATTAAGACTTGGAGCCATTAAGTAGCCTGCCCAGAGAGCTGAAGTTTAAGCTGGTGTTTTCCACTACCCTGACTTCTTACTTCCCACGTGTATAGGCATGCATGCATATGTGTGTAGGTGTGTATAGGTCAGAGGTCAACCTTGGGTACTGTTTCTCAACTACTTTTACCTGTGTTTTTTGAGACAGGGTCTCTCTGGCCTAGAACAGTGATTCTCAACCTTCCTAATGCTCGACCCTTTAATAGAGTTCCTCACATTGTGGTGACCCTAGCCATAAAATTATTTTCGTTGCTACTTCATAACTGTAACTCTTGTTACTGTTATGAATCATCATGTAAGTATCTGGTATGTAGGATCTCTTATATGTGACCCCTGTGAAAGGGTTGTTTAACCCTCTCAGGGGCCATGACCCACAGATTGAGAACCACTTGTCTAGAGCTCACCAAAATTAGGCTAGACTGGCTGGCCAGTGAGCCCCGCCTGTCTCTACTTCCCCAGTGCTGGGGTTCTAGGCACATGGCACCCTACCTGGCTGTTTACATGGTGCTACGGCTTGAATGTAGGTCCTGTGTTTATGCAGCAAGCTCTTTAGGCCATCTCCTCAGTCCCCTCTAGAGACTTACTATTCACCAGACTCACAGGATGAATGATAGAGAACGTGGAGATGGCATGGTGGTCCGTGCCTTTAGTCTTAGCACTCATGAGGCTGAGGCAGGAGAATTGCCACAAGTTCAAAGCTAATCTTGGCAACATAACTAAGCCCCATCTCAAGGAAAGAGAAGGGAAAAAGCAGACGAATGGTGGACAGCCCTACCTCCCTGTGGGACAGACCTACCTCCCTGTGGGACAGACCTACCTCCCTGTCAACCTTAGACTGCTAAAACAGGGTGCAGAAAAGATTCCACTAAAGGGCAGGAAGATGGCTCAGGGTTTACAAGAGGACCTGGGCTCTGTTGCCAGCACTGACATTGTGACTCAGAACTGTTTGTAACTCTAGTTCTAAGGAATTCAGCACCCACTTCTGGTCTTCCAAGCTAGTAGGTGTGCTTCTCTGCCTCTGCCTCTGCCTCTGCCTCTGCCTCTCTGCCTCTCTGCCTCTGCCTCTGCCTTTGCCTCTCTGCCTCTGCCTCTGCCTCTGCCTCTGCCTCTGCCTCTGCCTCTGCCTCTGCCTCTGCCTCTGCCTCTGCCTCTGCCTCTGCCTCTGCCTCTGCCTCTGCCTCTGCCTCCCGAATGCTGGGATTAAAGGAGTATGCCACTACTACTCAGCCCTAGATACATCTTTTAAGGATCCATTAAGAAAAAGTATTATTGGAAAACCCCAAAATGGGTCATTTTCTAAAAGTCAGGAAGCAGATGCAACTGAGAGAGTAAGGAAACCTCAGTCCAAAGGATATTTGCCACGGAATGTAGCCCAGTTCTAAGACGAGGCAACGGGAAGGACCCTAGAGCAAGCTCAATGTACCTGGGCCGCCAGGCACCTGTGCGGAGCCATGGGCTAGGTGCTTAGCAGTCTCTCAGTCAAGTGTTCCTGTAACAACCACCTGAGCGCTTGGAATTCCTGCTGCCCTGGTGACTTGCTTCTGTCATGAGCTTGGACTCCTGGGTCCTGCGGACAGCCAGCTGCTTACCAGTTAATGCGGCAAAACATACAGCCCTGTGCAGACCACACAGCTACTCCACTGTGTCTGCCGCTCCTACAACCCTGAACTATGATGTCATGAGAGCATCCCTCGCAGCCTCCGCTCTTTGGTTCATTTTGTTTTCGTATCTAATGCTGCCCATTAGTTATTCTCAATGCCTCAGAGTTCCTTTCCACTGTTAAGATTTTCTCTTTACCGGGTGTGGTGGTGTGCAGAGGCACAGGCAAATGGATCTATGTGAGTTCGAGGCCAGTCTGGTCTACATTGGACAATCAGGGCTACACAGAGAAACCCTGACTCTCAAACCAAAAACAAAACAAGAAACGTTTTTCTTTTCCTGAGGTAACATTATTATTTGCAGTGTAATAAGCTCACTAAAATGTGTTTTATTTTTAAGTGTGAATTGTTTTTATGAGCATGCAGGGCCAGGAGCATATTATGGTCTCCCAGACACACACTTAACGACAGCTCTGAGACAAGCAATTGGGCCCAGCGCCCTGTGTCCCACACCCTGCACCCTGTACCCTGGGCCCCGCACCCTGTGACCTGCGCCCCAGTTACTGTCTGAGCACCCCCCAGGGGTGGGGAATGTCCCCAGTCCTCTTCCCTGGTCTGAGTATGTCCCACTCCTGGTTAATCACGGTGGTGGACTCCTTCAACTGGCATCTCTAATATTAGGCTTTATTTTCATAGGAGAGTCCTAGTCTTTTCTCTCACTTTCTAGATGTCTCACCTAATTTTTCTTGGGCTTTTTAATTGCTTTTTTATGTATTTATTTTATTGTGTGTGTAAGTCTGACCCCTGTTCGTCAGAAGGTCATTGACAAAGTTCAGGCTCAAGGTAGGGGGAGATTGGCAAATACCTTCACACATGTTTTTAGGATTCTAATTTTCCTCTGTTGTTGGTTTTTTAGGTTTTATTTTTTATTAGTTTTAACATTCTGTATGTGTCTAAGACCCCCCCCTGAAGCTGGAGACACAGGCAGCTATGAGCCCCTGTGGGTATGTGGAACCTGACAGAGTCTCTCTGAGAGCAGACCATGTTCTAACTGCTGAGTGGCTCTCCTGCCTGAGGTGCCCTTTGATAACCTATAATTATATATGATTAGCTCAGCATTTGGATAGTTTTTAAGACGTTTTTTATATTTCTTCTAATTTTTTAGCTTTTTTATGTGAAGGGTCCAAAGAACTTAGACTTCGTTATAGGAAGTCCATAGGCTAAGTAAGCAGTGTTTGGCTCTGACTGATAATTGGGAGTTTTACATTTCAAATTATCGTATGTATTAAGGTAGAGGGCTACAAGGTAGTTATAGATTGTCCTGACTCTGGGATTGGCCATCTCATTTGGCGTAGGCTCGGGTCAAGCCAATGTCATCTAGAAAACGTCTTTCTTTTTGCTGAGAGCAGGGTATAGTGTGATGAACATTCTAGAATTGCTATTTGCCTCTTGGAGTTCCAGTCACGTGGGCTGAGGACCGACAAGTCCGGGGCTTCATCTAAAGCACTGTGTGCTGAAATCTTTTGACTCTCTAGGCAGCAGATACCGTGTAGTTCAGTCCTCAGACATTTGGATTTCTGTTTTCTCTTTTTAGTTTTTTGAGACAGGATTTCTCTGTGTAGCCCTGTTATCTTGGAACTCACTATGTACACTAGATTGGCCTTGAACTCACAGAGATCCTCCTGCCTCTGCCTGTGAGTGCTGAGATGAAAGGTGTACGCCACCACTACTACCACCCAGATGACGCTGGATTTTTTAGAACTTGTTACATTTAGAAGTTCCAGTCAGAACTGCTGTGTGCTAAGTCCTGGGAGAGGCTGGTTCTAGCGCGTCATACTTCTCTCCCATCTCTAGGTGAGGCTCACATACCTGAATTTGACACATAGTCTCCATGTGCATGAATTCCTCATCCATCAAACATTGGTATTCAGTATGAGCCAAGCATGGGGTCACACCGGTTCGTAAGGAAGACACATTCATGGGATTGCCCACACATGCATGTCGGAAACTCTGGCGATCCTACTGACATTGGCCTCTGGTTAATCACACTTTCTGTCCTGCAGCTTTTGAATCATGCCTACAGTCTATGGAGTTACTCTCAGTGCAAGAACGCCATTGTTTGCCCTCACTACAGAATGAGTCAGCCTCCCACTCCACACAAACCTTGCTTCCTGCTTCTGTCAGTCTTGTCTCTAACATAACGTCAAGAAAGAGGTCAACAAGAGGCACAAGACTGTTTATTTGAGACAGGGAGGGTCTCACTGTCTAATCCCAGCTGGCTCAGAACATGAGCGCATGTGTGTGTGTGCACGTGTGTGAGGGCAAGGCATATGCATTGTATACTTGTGTGTGCCCAGGCACACGTATGTCAAGATCGGAGGATGTGGGGTGGCTCTACCACTTTGCGCTTTATCTGCTTGAGATAGGGTTTCTCACTGAACCTAGAGCTCAGTGTTGTTTGGCTAGGCCAGCAAGCTTCCCTGCCTCAGCCTACTGGCCCACCATCTCCCAGCCACGCAGACACACAAGCCTGCAGTCCTGGGGTTACAGGCTCGTGTGACTATGCCAGGTTCATTTGTTTGTTTAATGTGGGTATTGAGGACTTAAACCCAGGTTCTTGCATTTGTACAGCAAGCCCTCTAAACCCACTGAACCCTCTTCCCAGCCCCTGGCCTTGAACTTTTGGCTGTGCTTCTCTAGTCTCCCTGAGGGCCGCCACAGCAGGGGAGGGTGCTGACTTGTAAATGAGATCAGAGTATGTTTTTAAGGAAAGTCATATTTTCAAAATAAGCATTGGGTGGGATAAAGAAAGCCAATAGATTAACCATCTGAAGATTGCTAGGAAGGAGCCACGAAGCAATCTATAATATTCTAGAGATACTCAAAATATGTAAAGCAGGTTTTATCTCTATAAAAATATTATCATTCTAAAAATGATGTGAAATGTCTCTGGTATAATATTTCTTTCTCCAAGTAGTAAAATAGGCTAAACTATCCAAACCTGGGCCAGCTGTGGTGGCACACACAGATGATTTCAACACTTGGGGGACACAGTCAGTGGGATCTCTGAGTTCCAGGTGAGCTAGGGCTACAGAGTGAGGCCCCGTCTCAAAAAATAAAAAATAAAAAATAAAAATAAATAAATAAGATAGTCAAACCAATTTGTGGTTTTTTTGTTTGTTTGTTTGTTTAAGATGATGAAAGTTTTTGTGAGCCAGGGTGTAGCTCAGTGAAAGAATGCGTGGTTCAGTGCTCCAAGGTCCTCCATTCAATCCTGGCATCATCCCCACCAAGGAGTAAAAAAGTAGGACAGTACTAATCTTTCCCTTTTTCTAGTCTGTCAGTACACAGGAAGAGAGCAAGAATCCTTAACCCACAGGGCATCTGCTGCAGGGTGTTGGCTCGGGACGAATTACCACGGCTAAGTCAACTGGATTTTATCCTGGTACAGAACAGCAAACACAGCCTGAACCTAGGAATGATCTGTCCATTCGGAATAGTAACTAGCTTTTCCTCTTAGGCTGACGGGTTAGTGGCGCTTAGGACTGTTTGTTTGGTTAGGATTGATCAGTGAGTCACAGATCTTGGCGGTTTGTAGGGTGACCTTGCTAACACTTATTTCCTCATGCTCAGGGTCAGGCACAGGGTGGGAAACTGCGGTAGACCCAGGTTCGTCAGAGGCTACAGACTTTGCAGGCCGTAGCAAAAGAGCTTGAGCTAGCCTTAGACCCCATCATGCCGTCAGTCCCTGAGTGTGCCCTGTCCAGACCTACCTACTACTGGCAGCTGTGTTGAATAAGTAGGAACCACACTGCTGATGGTATCTGGGTGTGTGTGTGTGTGTGTGTGTGTGTGTGTGTGTGTGTGTGTGTGCAGGAGCATGAGTATGGAGCACAAAGGTCAACCTTAGGTGTTGTGGCTCAGGCGTTCTCTGTTCTCTGCCTTGTTTCTGAGACAGCATCTCACTGGCCTGCAGTTTTCCAATCAGGCTGAGCTGGCAGGGAAAGAAGCCCGGAGATCCACCTGTCTCCACCCTCCAGTTTTAGAAACCTAAACGTTAGCACCCAGCTTTTGTTGTGTGTTCTAGGGCTCAAACTCCAGTCCTCACGCTTGATTAACAAACATTCCTGGCTGTCTCTGCAGCGCCTAGCTCCAACTTTCTTGAGCATGACCACGTGCTAACTAACAGGGGTTGGAGAAGATTATGATCCAGAGCCTAGCTCCAGAGCCCTCCCAGTGTCTAGTGTGGGGCACCGAGGATGTAAAACCAGCACAAGATTGGGCCTGGGGGGGAAAGGAAGGCTAAGTAAAGAAAGACTTTCAGAGGAGAAAGTTAACCAGTCACAGCTCTGAGGAAGCCAGATATGGTAACTCGTGCCTTTAAGTCTGAGTTCTGGGCTAGCCTGGTCTATACAGCGAGTTCCATTCCAGCCACAGACACAGGGCTGGGGGTGTAGACCACTCAGTGGCAGAGTGTGGGAAGACCTGGATTGAGCCCCCAGCACAAAGCACAAGCAGCGACCTAGCTCACTTCCTCTGCGGTAGGCAGCGCCTCTCCGTTTTACACAGCGTTTTCCTCTGACCATCCATAAGTCCTGTCTCTTACCTCTAATGTACTTTTCTCTTTTTATCTCTTCCCTCGGCTGGCCTGCCAGCTGTGCTTCCCTTATCATGATTGCTCTATCAAAGATACTGTTGCTAGAGAACTTTGTTTTCCCAAACAGCCTCTCTCTGTCTCTGTTTCTCTCTGTCTCTCTCTGTCTCTCTCTGTCTCTGTCTCTGTCTCTCTCTCTCTCTCTCTTTCTCTCTCTCTGTGTGTGTGTGTGTGTGTGTGTGTTTCTGCTTGTACAGGCCAAAGGTCAAGGACAAATTGCAGAAGTCGTTTTCTCTTTCTCCCTCGTGGGTTTGAGAAATTGAGCCCAGGTTATTAGGCTTGGTGGCAAGCAGCTTTACCAGCTGAGCCAGCTCACCAGCCCCCACACACCCCCTTTTCTGAAATTTAAAAACTACATTCATGTCTGTGTGCCCTGGCATGTGGGTGGGCTCGGGACAACTCTCTGCAGTCAGTTCTCTCCTTTAGCTTTGTGGGGTTGAACTGAATTCACAGGTCAGCAGATGCCTCTGCCTGCTGAGCTAGCCTCTGCCTGCTGAGCTAGCCTCTGCCTCTCCCCATTTTTAAATAGTATCTCATACATAACTCTAGCAGGTCTCAAGTTTCAGGATCCACCCCCTGCCAGCAGCACTTGCTGAAATTATTATAGCCCTATAGCACAGTGCCCAACTAGAGTGATTAATCTTTTTATTGTTTTGGTTTGTTTTAAACACTGAGTCTCCCTATGTAGCCCTGGCTGGCCTAAAATTTTCTGTGTAGACCAGGCTGCCACAAACTCCCAAGTGCTGGGATAAAAGGTGTGTGCCTTTCTGGAAAGGAAAATAATGTTTGTTTTCAGTTGGATTAGAAATAAGCAAGATCATCGAAGTTTAGACTTAAAAGCAGAGAGACCATCAACATCCTCATTTCACACATAAGAAAGTAACAGCTGAGGCCGAAGGGATGCTTAGCAGTTAAGAACACGGATTCCTCTGGAAGAGGATCCAGGTTCTGTTTTTAGCCCCACATGACGGCTGGAAAGCATGGGTGCCTGCACACAATCACACAGACGCACACACAGACACACACATGCACACAGATGCACACACGCACACATGCTCACACAGACGTACACACGCACACATGCACACACATGCTCACACACATGCACACACGCACACACGTATACGGGATTTAAAAAATAAAGTAAACCAGAAAGGAAGGAAGGAGGGAGGAAGAGGGAGGAGGAGAGGAAGGGAGGAGGAAGGAAGGAAGGGAGGGAGGGAGGGAGGGAGGAAGGGAGGGAAGGGAGGAGGAAAGAAAGAGAGAGAGAGAAAGAGAGAGAGAGAAAGGAAGAAAAAAGGCAAATACCTGGATGTAGTGGAAAGTTCCTTTAATCCCAGGACTGAAGAGGCAGAGGCAGGAGGATCTCTGTAAGTTTCAGACTAGCCTGGCCTACATAGTGAGACCCTGTCTCAAAAATAAAAATGAAACCAGCTTTGTTGGTGGTGAGTTCTCTATGGATTTTGCTCTTCTTTTGCATAAAGTTGTCTTTCTAAATATTGTCACGTGTTTGTGAGAAAATCACGATCTTAACTTTGTAGATACTGACTCATTCGGCACAGCAGTCCTGTGTGCTCCTGTGGGGATCGGATGTTGGGGTACTGGGGGTGAGGAGCTGCCTTGTGCGGGGAGGTCAGTAAATCAAGACTGGAGATGAGGGAGTAGCAGTGTAGGCCAGAGAGCATTCATTGCGGAACTACACCATGGTAACGTGGTAGAATGCCCGTGTTAGGTGTAACTCTTTTCATCTGGCTTCATGTAGCAGTGTATGCAGTCATAGCCAAGTTATTCCAGCACCCAGTCTCATGAAGCTCACACTGGCTTTGAACTTGCTGTTTAGCCAGGATGACTTTGAACTCCCAATCTTCCTGCCAAGTGCTGGAATTAGAGTCATTCTTCACCATATCCAACTGGATTATTGTGTGGTAAAAATAATAATAACTGCTTGCTTCCTTTGAAGGATAGTAAAAATCAAACCAGACTTTTCTTTTGACTTCTAGCACAAATCATAGCTTGTACATTCATGCTCATGCTCACTCAATTTTACACATACACACAGGCACACATACATATACACATGCATACACACATGGACCCAGCCATACACACATATGCACATGCACCCAGGCACACACACACATGCACACATGTGCACATATGCACACACACCGAAGCCAGAATGACTGGGACTGTCACTGATGCTGTTGATGGAAAGATTCATGAGAAGAAAATATATGGGCTGAGTCTCGGGGCGAGATCAGAAGTTTTGATGAGCTAAAGAGAATCCCAAAGTGAACAAAACCCAAGCATGATAGCCCAGGCCTGAAAACCCAAAATACATAAGAGGATGAGGAAGGAGGCTTATAAATTCAAAGACTGTATGGGCTACAGACTGAGTTCAAGACCAGCCTGAGCAAGTTAGTGAGCCCCTTTGTCAAAAAGAGAGGAGGCAGAGCAATGTTGCACACCTTTAATCTCAGGAGGTAGAGATAGGGCTCTCTATGAGTTCAAGGCCAGCCTGGTCTACACATTGAGTTCCAAGACTGTCAGGGCTACACAGAGATCTGTCTCAAGCAACAACAACAAAATCAAAGGGAGAGAGAGGATGGAGACCCACCACAGTGCTGCATGCTTGCCTGGAGTGTATATACTGCAAGCCAGCAAAGGAAGACACCCACGGTTTTCAAGAACCCATCTAGGAAGTTGTGAGGGAAAAGTAGAGCCGAGGGCTGTCAGAGCTGGAAGATTCAGTGGAGTCACGGAGGCCATCTTGTAGATGGACCAGCTGAATTCTGGAGAGAATATGCAGTTTAAAGGTAAGAGGATAAACACTGAATTATGAACAGGGCATACTACTCTGGTTTCTCAGAGTTCTTTACACAACTCTAACACTGCAACTTAGAGAAAAGCTAAAGATATTATTCTTTATATCTAATGGGAGAGCAGGAAGAACGGCTATTTGAGGCTGAGGTGAAACCTCTCCCAACACATGAGGGCTTGACTCGGTTGCCGTTGCCAACTGTGTTTGTTATGTAGTACATAACTCATGGCGTTGCTTTATTTATCTTTTTATGAATTATTTGTGTATTTTATGTATATGAGTACATTGTAGCTGTCTTCAGACATACCTGAAGAGGGCATCATTACAGATGGTTGCTGGGAATTGAACTCAGGACCTCTAGAAGAGCAGTCAATACTCTTAACCACTGAGCCATCTCTCCAGCCTGTGCATTTTGCTTTATAGTGTATGTCTTTTGTTATGCCCCAAGTGAGCGTCCCTTTGTTTATTATCTTCTCTTCGCAATGTTCATGTATAAGACCTATCTTATGTCTGTCTGTCTGTCTGTCTGTCTGTCTGTCTACTGGAAATTTGCTGGATTCTCTTAGGCACTTTCACACCATCCTTTATGAAGCTAGCCACATTCTTTAGTTCTTAAACACAGTGTATAACGTGGATAGGAAATGATTTTAGAAACTGATGGTGTTGATACTTTCTGATAAGTGTTTAAGAAAGGAGAACATAACTGTCTCTGGACAAGACATTTCACATCGTGACTGCCATGACAGAGAAAGTCATAGGAAAACCTATTCTGCCTTCAGTGCTGTGACTTCTGGCAACTGGAGGGTGTGTGGCTCAGGGTTTGAGTGTATACTACCTGGTTACTGGAATCTCACAGGACAGAAACCCTCAGGGCAGGGGAACTGTGCTTCTCAGAGCAGAGAACCCTGGCTTTCAATAGGGTCTAAAGGTCCAGTTGGAGCTGCTGGTGTAAGCATCTCCTTTCATCCAGTGGCTTCCTGAAAGCGAGACTGCAGACTGACATAAGACCCTAGCCGGGCCTCTGAAAGGGAGCTCTTTCTCTTTCACGTCACCTTTTCTATGAGACCTTGAGGGCATCAGAATGCCTGTACCTTCAGTGCATAAAGCCGCCAAGCCAGTCTGACCAGCTCAGGGAAACACCAACAATGCTGCCAACACCAATCGCATGGATTCTAGTTACTAATTATCTCCTGGCCCCTGAGGAGAAGATAGAGTAGCTCACTGATTGGATCCTGAAGTTGAAATGACTCCACAGCGCCCTGCACTCCAGACAGAGCAACAGGAAGACTCCAGTGCTGTGGGAGACATTTTAAGGACAGATCTGGCCTCAGGGTAGACTGCACCTGTTCGAGTTTCAGCCCAACCCTGAGCCCATGGAACAGAGACGCAAAGCCGGTGATCCTACGGAACATGAGTGAGACACATGAGATTGGGAGGGAAAGAGTCACCGAGCGAAGAGGGCCTCAGGGCTCCAGCTGGGAGTTTGGGGACTACAGGAGCCTCCGGGAAAGGAGCCTTACTGAGCCAGGTGGGCTCCACCCAGAAAATGGCCTGGACGCCACAAACTGGGCCAAAAGGCGGAATCGGCCCTACAGAAAAAGGGATTGTGGGTACTGGGATTTTGAGCAGAGTGAACCAGACTATATGGATTCTGGGGAAACAAATCGAAGCGGAAAGGAGGGTCTCTTCCAAGAAGGCTCCGCTCCTTACCGAAACGGAGAAAACATAGAGTGTATGAATCTCAGGCCTGGGACAGAGGGGCGTTTACTTGTGGGAAGCCCGCCTGGGATCCTGGAAGCTGGAGGACGTGGAAAGGTGAATGGCTGTGTAGATTATAAGGATGTGATTTATAACCCCGAGGACCTGCAAAAAGTCAAACACAGGAATGGCTACAGGGATTTGGGCGACTCTTTGGAGAATTTATATCAACCTCAGAACTGGTACATGGGCCTGAGGAATTTTAATAACAGCCTTGAGGATTGTAAAGGAATTAACTTAGATTATAGAGATCACAGGGATTCATGTCACGTTCCTGGGCCTTATACCAACGGTGAGTCTCTGGAGCTTCCAGATTTGAATGGGGTCACCGGAGGTGAAGAATTTGCTAGATACTATGAAGAAGACAGGAAGGTTTGCCAACGTAACAAAATCTACCCCAAAGCAAAGACTGACTGTCCCGCGGATCTGGCTAATTTTGATACAGAAAATAAAGGCTATGATACTTTCTCCACAAACTCCGAGTCACATTGTTACAGACCGGCTGCTTCTCTCCATCGAGGAGAAGATTTGAAGTATGAGGATACTGACAGATTGGGAATGAAGGTCCCCAGAGGCAGAGGAGTCATCTCTGCAAGTCTGCCGCAGCATCCTGGGGGCAAGCAAGGAGAACATCACATTGGGATTTCTGGGGCCCCTGCCTTAGAAAGTACCTGGCACGTGGGGGAGATGAGAGCGTTGGCTGGTTCAGAGCCGTGGAGAAGGAATAGCTGCTTCCGTCGCACGGCTCCCAGCACCCTGAGACGCTCTGAGTTCGTGCAGAGAAGGAAGAAGACTCAAGGTAGGAGTCCAGGTGGCCGTCTGGTGGGAAAAAATGAGTCCTGGGAATAGGTAATGTGGATGGGGTAGTGAGACCGTTCGTGCAGTTGTATGTTCAGAACCTTGGCCCCCTGAATGTGTTTGCATGAGACCAACCTAGAGGCATGATCCTCGGAGTATCTTGCAGAGAGACATCACACATAGTGTCACAAATGATGTGTGGTGGCCCTCTCACAAGACAACCTCTCATGGGAGTTTTTTTCTCTTTTGATTGTCAGCTGCCCCCAGTTGCAAACCTCTTTCCATCCTTATGCTATTGTTTTTATTCTTGCAGGGGCAGCCCAATTGTCATCGTGGCATTAGGGCTAAAAATTACCTTTCCAGCAAATTTCTCTCAGTCCCTAAGCTTCTTTAGACTGTAGTGGGAATTTCTCTCAGTCCCTAAGTTTCTTTAGACTGTAGTGGGAAAGAAGTGTGGACCTCCGCCATCAGCTGCTCTTTCCTCAATAGTCCAGCCAGCATAATGAACTCCAGTAGGATCCAGGCATAGATTTGTGTTTGTCACCGTGCCTGTGCCTGTTATGTTAGGTGCACACCATCTCATCCCTACAGCCTTCCCTCAGTGATCTGCAAAGTGGGAGTGTCAGGAGTCTGATCACAAGGACTCCTCTTGCCTGTGCCTTCAGTACTTTATTTGATAAACTTGTTCATATGTTGCGTTCTTCTCAGGCTAAACAGCCTGAGTTGTTCTAACTAGTTGTGACGGGGGTGGGGGGTTGGGGGGTGATGGAACTGAAGAGAGGGAATGATGTGGAACCCTCCCTCATACTCTCCTTCCTTTCTCACGTAGGGCTCCCACAGAATGGCTCCTGCTTAGGTTAGCTCTGGAACCATCAAAGACCAATGAGATAAACCTCCATTTCAACCCCAGATGCGCCAGCATTTTATACCCCCTTCCCTGCTCCTCCTGTACGGGCGTTATCCCATGCTCCTTGGCTTGATAGAATTTAAAATTGCCAAGCCACTCTTTGGACAAAGCTGGCTCCACGTATCTATACTTAGGAAGATAAAAATGAGATCAAACCTGGCTTCAGTCAGGAGGCGGAGGAATTCAGCAGCTAATCTTTCTTCTTTTCTTTCTGTGAATTTATTTTCTCTCTGAAATGATCAGGATCAGGTGACATCTAAATTCCTCACAACTCAAAGAGACAAGTCTGATTGTGATCCCTCCTGTGGGCTGGGATGCGCTCCTCTTCCCTCCCCCACATCCGTAGGTGAGCTTTGTTCCTTACCTGCAGTTCCTTATCGTTGGAAGCTCCCTATCACCAGGGTGTTTATTTATTGTTTAGTGTGCTGTAATGTGCCCTCTGATCTCTCTGAAACTGGCCTGGTTCCACCTTACCCTTTGTGCTTTCACGGCTCTGTCTTTGTATCTGCCCCTGAGGATTCCTCGTGGAGCTGGCGGCATCTCTTAGACTCCTGATGCCCCCTTGGCCAGTCGTCAGGGCTCATCCTCCTTAGGAATCTCTAGGCTCCCTATTGTACTGGTAGCTGTCTTTGAGTACCAGCCACAACCTTTACTTCATGTTACCCAGCAACAGCAGGCATTGCAGGAGGAAACAAGTGTTAGAGTGGGTGTGCCTTGGGTTCAAATCTCAGCCCCAGAATTTACGAATCACTTCATTTTAGGTAAATTGCTTAGATTCTCTGAGCCTTAGATTCGCTATTGGCTAAGCCGTGATGTTATCCATGGGGCTGGCTCAGTGGTTAAGAAATCTTGCTGCTCTTACAGAGGACTCAGGTTTAGTTCCGAGCACCATCATGGCTCATAACCTCCTGTAACTCCATTTCCAGAGTAACAGGAAACCTCTTCTGGCCTTTGTGAGCACCAGGCATGTTTGGAACACACATATAGGTGCAAGCAAGACATGCATACACATTTTAAAAAAATGTTTTCAAAAGATATAGTAAGTGCTTATACACTAATGTGTGCATGTGATCCACTAACTCGCCTTCCCCTCACTAGACTGGCACTTGGTGGTCCCCAAGACACAGATTTATAGACACCGCTCCTCTTGGACATTTGCAAACACTTGAGCTCTAAGGGTGAGACATTCCGCCTGTCTCTCCCTTCCAGGTCCCATCCCTCCCACCCATCCACCAGAGCAGTAGTTACTTTGTAGCTGTGCCCCACCCATTGTTTTGCAAGCCAGAGGCCAGGCCTTTCCCCGGCTTTCTCTCTTCCCTCCTCTCACCAGCCTCACCAGTTCCTTCCCTGTGTACATCTGTCTTGGGGCGGTTAGGCCCAGTCTGTTATAGTTTTGGACCTTGGCCCTAGGGTGTGGGCCCTGAACTTAGGAGCCTTTTCTCCTAAAGTGTCAGGTTTCTGTGAGAACTGGAGGCCTGAGTGAGGCTCCTCACCGGGAGGCTGTCTTCACTGTGCGCATTTGTAGGATTTGAGGAGATTTCTCCACAGGTGTTGGGGTCTTCACCTCAGTGGCTTCCCTGTGGGAGTCCTCCCTTATACTTAGCCCTTTCCTGGCCTACGACTTGATCTCTGGCTTCTGGTCCAGGCTGCTTGTTGGCTGTCTTCTGTTAGTTTATGTCCTTACTTGTCAAAAGCTGGAAATTGTCTCAGGGAATAAATGGGTAAATACAAATGTGGCCTAGTTGCATTTTCTTGTTTTGAGTCACATCCTCTTCGGTTTCTGCAGCTTTTGATTGTTTCGTAATGCCTACATATAATTATGGTTTTAATGCCGTGTCTGGAGCTGTTAATTAGTTATCAGTAGGAAGGTCAGCAGGACAGAAGCCACCAGTTGGTTATCTTTAAGGTTTTACGCTTGCTAAGAATGTCATTGGCTATGGCAGGAAAGGACCTGGGTCTCGAATCCCATGTTACCTGTGTTGATGTGAGTGATGTGAGGGCCTGGAGAGGAAAAGTTCTTACAGAGACCAGTCTGAAATTAGAGCTCTGTGGGACCGAGGCCAGGGCTCCAGGTTGAGAAGGCCATGGCAGAGTCATTTTATATTACTTCTAGAAGGACCCTTTGTGCCAACAGATCTAATGTTTCTAATAAATAATAGGTAACTCTCATAACTGGGTTATCTTATTACCTTATATGTATGAGTGTTTTGCTTGCATGTATGTCTGTGACCCATGCGTCAGAAGATGTCAGAACTCCTGGGACTGGAGTCAGAGGTGGCTGGGAGCCACCATGTGGGTGCTAAGAATCAAACCCAGGCCCTCTGCAAGAGCAACGAGTTGTCTTAACTGCTGAGCCGCAGCAGTCATGACTGGGTCTTAAAGCACAGTTAGTGAGTTGCAACCAGCATTTCTGAAAAATAAAAGTTGTGAGCTTCCCCTCCCCTTTTTTGTTTATTGTTTTCTATTTATTTGTTTGCTTGTTTTGAGACAAGGTCTTTCTATGTAGCCCTGGCTGGCCCAGAACTTGGTATATAGTCCAGGCTGGCTCCTCCTCTTCTTGCCTCTGCCTCCTGAGTAATAGGATTAAATCCCTGGCACTATGCCTGGTTTTTGTTGTTGTTTCTTTACCGTTGTATTGAGATGGCCTCTCTCAGATTCTCAAGCCAAGTTAGCCCTAGAACTTCTTTGTATAGCCTAGACTCACATTAAAATCAGAGCAATCTTTCTGCCTCAGCCTCCCTCGAACCCCCAAGTGCTGGGTTACAGGGATGATCCACTATATCTAACTAAAATAGGAGTTAATGGTAAAATTTAAAAACACATCTAGTGTCATCAAAAAGCATGTTTTATGTATGTATGAGTGTGTATATGTGTACACATATATACATATACACACATATACATATATACACATATATACACACACAGGCATTCATTTTGTAAATGAATATACACACATTGAAGAAGATGTAGGTCACATTTTAAAAAGTTTAAAAGCACTTAAATCCAAACTACTTAATTTATGAGTGAGGAGGGGGCACACGCTGAAACTGGCCAACCTCCAAGGCAGCTCAGACAAGCCCAGATCAGAAGGCACTTGTAATTAACTGCTTAGACTAGCACTTCTGCTACATCACCAGGGCTGAAGCCAGAAGTCTGGATTCATTCTGCTTAAACAAACTTAGAAGAGAGGGAAGTACTAGGAGCTGGGGGGTAGAACACATGCCACACAACAGAGGCAGGAAGCAGAGGCGAGCAGAGGTCCACCTTTGATAGCGGGCGGGGCACAGAACAGCAGAGGCCTGGTGCTGTGACAGGGAGTGTGCGTTTCTTTTCCTGTTACTGGGATAAAATACTCTAACAAAAGCAACTTTTAAAAGCAAAGGTTTAGGGGCTAGAGCGATGGCTCAGCGGTTAAGAGCACTGACTGCTCTTCCAGAGGTCCTGAGTTCAATTCCCAGCAACCACATGGCGGCTCACAACCATCTGTAATGGGATCTGATTCCCTCTTCTGGTGTGTCTAAAGATAGCTACAGTGTATTCATATATATAAAATAAATAAATCTTTAGAAATAAAAAAGGAACTGCCGAACCGCCAACACAGGGAAATCAAGGAGGGAGGAGCTTGAAGTGTATGGTCACATTGCATACTCTGTCAAAAGGGAAACAATGCAGGCACCATAATGCTTATCCACCTTGTCCATGTTATAGAGTGAATTCCCAGCCCAAAGGGTGGTCCTACCTTCAGTTAAGATGGGGCTCCCACACCAACCAATAGGATTCAGATGCCAGAGGCCTGCTGTCCCAAGACAGTGTATTGTCAAGCTGATGATTAACACTAATGGCCACAGCCCCACCCTTTGCCAACTTAACACCTACACGTATCATTTCTTTTTAAAGGTTTATAGTCTATATTACTTTTAAATTTATTACTAGGATGGCATGATGAGGTCAGAGGGCAACTTTGTGGGGTTGGCTCGTACCCGCTACCTCTGCGTAGCAGATCAAACTCAGGTTTCAGGCTTGTAACACAAATGCTTTTACTCACGGGCACATCCCTTCTCAGCCATAGCTTTCCATCCCTTGCTCCCAGGGGCTCAAGACCAAGTTACAATGTAAGCGCTATTCATCTCTCTTGTTTCCTGATGGTGGATATGATGTGCTAGGGGCTCTAAGCTCACAGGGCCTGGATAGCCCCACCGTAGGATAGACTCTTAAAAAGACACATTCATCTATGAGACCAGAAAGCAAGTCGCTAAATATAAACCAAAGGACTTGTGGGTTCACCAGGTGGGACAGAAGATAGCCAGAAGCCAGGTGTGACCCCCAGCAAAAAGACTGATTAACAGTGGCATGTGTCTGTAATATCAGTACTTCTGAGTGGAAAGCAGGAAGAATGTTGAGTTCCAGGCCAGCGCAGCCAGCGCAGCCAGCTCGGGGCTGTATAACAATGTTTCTCATGAAAAGTTTTATTTAGCTGTGCACAGTGCTACGTGTCTATAATCCCTGTACTTGGAAGGTAAAGGCAAATGGATCAGGAGTGGAAAGCCAGTCTTAGCAACTTCATAGCCAGCCTAGGCTATACATGGCTAGCCTAAGCTACACATGGCCAGCCTAGGCTACACATGGCCAGCCTAGGCTACACAAGCAAACAAAAAACCAAAATAATAAAAAGAAAGAAAAAAGTTTTATTGGCTGACACAAAAATTCTATTAAAACCTTTTTAAAGATTTTATTTGTATTATTTTAACTATATCTATGGGGGGGGTGCATGTGACCACATTACTAGCAGAATCCAAAAAGAGTATGTCTTGTCCCTTGGAGCTGGAGTTATAAAGACCTGAGAGCTAGCAGAAGTGAGTGCTGGGAACTGAACTCAAGTCCTCAGAAGAGCAGTGTGCACCCCTCTCTTAAAGGAGCCGTCTCTCCACCCTCTCAAGGTCCTCTCATTAAGCAGTGGTAATATATTTCAAGTTAATTATCTATCTTTGACTTATCGTTTTACGTCTACCCAAAAACCAAAAAGTAGCTTAGCCTGAAGCCTCTGGTGGCTTTGTTTATTTGGCGCATGTTCAGAAATGGTGTCTCCATTGCTCCTTGCATTCTTTGGTGCAATAAATTGCGGACTTACAGATCAGCACTGGATTCTAGATAGGAACGTGGATAAGGGGCCAGGAGAACAAAAGTGTGGAGAGGCTTAGCTTCTAGCTAGCTCCAGGAACCTGTCCCTGAAGGAATTTTCTCCAGGCTAAAGGCCTAAGCAGGCAGTCCCTGTCCAATAAAAGTGGGGGTGGGGGTGGGGCTGGAGGTGGGGGTAGGGGGTCGGTTTCTGATGCTTTGAGGATTTAGGGGCCTGAGATGAAATGGACTCAGTACTGAAGCCCCGCGATCTCTAAAGTTTCCCATGATCCCCGAAGAAGAGAGTGCGCACTGACAGTTTCACAGAGAAAGGGCAAACTGCCTCCAGACAGAAGTAAAGTGGGTACCAGAGGAAAAGAGTGGGGGCTGGGCTGGGTGGGTGGGCTGGGGCCAGGCGTGGGAATACAGAAAACCAGGATTTCTGAGTCCTCCAGGCGGGTCTGCCGTGAGGAAGAGCCGACTCCGAGGAGGCTGCTTCCTCCAGGGCTTGCTGCACAGGCTGCATCTACACAGAAGCTAAGGAGGGCAAGCCGGGATGGGCAGCCAAGATGGTTTCCGCTGCCACCTTCCCCTTTCCAAGGTGTCAGCCCAGCAGCGGTTTCACTGCCTGCTTTGTCATCAATTTAAAGAGATTATCAGGGCAGGAAAGACACCTCAGGTTGTTAAAGTGAAAAAAGTGTTTGAGACAGATGGACAAAGTAGCTGACAGTTAGTGGTAGAATACGCTTGTATTACAGCAAACATCCTTTCCCCACTTTATTGAGTTGTGAGTTTGTGTGTGTGTGTGTGTCTGTGTGTGTGACATCAATGTTACACAAACATCAAAAACTCACAATTTCTACACCTTCCACACTTTTTCAAATATGTGCATTTCAAGTACCTTTCCCGGGAGCTGGAGGGATGGCTCAGTGGTTAAGGGCACACAGGACCCAGGTTCCCTTCCCAGCACCATGTATTATGGTTCATAGCCACCTGCAACTCCACTTTCTGAGGCTCTGACATCCCCTCTGGTCTCTGTATACTCACATGCACTTGACAAGCCTGTAGAACAGCGCGCACGCGCGCGCACGCGCACACACACACACACACACACACACACACACACGAGAGTGAGATCAATCAGAATCAAAAAAATTAAAAATTTAATTAAAATTAAAAACAAACTTTCCCTTTTGAGCAAAACCACAGTTCTTTCATAATCTGGTTTGTATACTGACTGTTTTCAGCAACACACATTAACTATCATTGCATGTTAGTACATAGGCACCTATACATCTATATCCCCAGCCCCTCTTCTATCAAAATAAAGTCTCATGTGTCCCAGGGTGGCTGCAGATTCACTGTGTGGCTAAGGATGATGCTGAAGTTCTGGCTCTCCACTCTCTGCCTCTGTGCTGGAATGTACAGCTTTGCGCCACCACACCCAGGTTTGTGAAGTGCTGGAGATCAGTCTTGAGGTTTGCACGGGTTCACCTAGCTCTCTGCGGACAGAGCGTCCTCCTGTCCCTATGGATGAATCTCAATGGCTGTAATGGTTTCTGTGTGTGGATAAACCATCAGCTGTTCACACACTGCTTTGGAGGAACACTCGGTTGTTTCTGTTTCCATGGTTTCTAAGCTTGCTTTTTTAAAAAGCTTTATTTTATATTTAGTAAAAAAAACCCAAAAATTAATGTGTATCGGCGGTTTGCCTCTTGTGTATACCTTGGCATCACATGCATGCAGTGCCCACAGAGACTAGAAGGGGGCGCCAGAGCCCCTGAAACTGGAGTTAGAGAGGCTTGTCAGGCACCACGTGGTTGAACTGTCTGAACTGCCTAGTTTACACGCAGTTTGAGGTCTGGGGTTCAAGTTCGAGTACTTCTATAAATAAATAAACAAGAAGCCTTCTAAAAGTAAGAACTGGAGAAAATTTATCTACTGTCCATATTTCTCTTTGCTGGTCTTTTAATTCTTAAAATGAAAGGCCCCTCCCTTCGCCCCTTCTCCCACATAGTTTCTGTCATAATCTCTGGAATGTCAGTGAATATTCACTGTGCTCCATATCAGATTTTATCCGATGGGTTTACAGTTTGCTTTATACCCAGGTTTACTAGACAGACCTTTGAATACAGCCTCTGTACCAAGTGCATCACTCTGCAGTTGTGACGGCTGACTTGGGGCTGTGAGGTCTGTGTAGAATTCGACTTGAAAACTGCCCTCCTTCATCCTTAGCCATCAGATGGCTACCAAAACCCAAAAGTGGCGTCTAGGTCCCAACTGGCAAGAAAAGCAGCGGCTGCAAAACCAAGGTGGCCAGCCCATGGGGAGTCCTGAGTTGGCTACTCCATTTCTCGACCACTGTCATCAGTAATGACAGTGACAGCGGCGCCAGGGCTGTTAGAGGAGGCAAGTGCCTGTAGCAGTGTTTCCATGTCTCCTAAGCGACATAAAAATGTCTGTTTAAATAAATTTTTAAAACTCAAAGGTGCTCCTTTAAATAAATTTTTAAAACTCAAAGGTGCTCCTTTAAATAAATTTTTAAAACTCAAAGGTGCTCCTTCAAAGCAATGGCTCACCCTGCAGCCTGGGGAGGCGGGTACTTGTCAGTTCTGGGAGGGGCCACCACTGAAGGTGGTCTCTTGGTTGCTTAGAGCTTCACCTTACAGTGAAACTGACTTCTTGGGATGTCACTTTGTTTTCCCCCTAACAACTCATTATGCTCTTTTGTAACACCACAAAACCCCTCCTGGGTGCTGGCAGTGTAACTCGGTTGGTAGAGTGCTAGCTAGCCAGTCGTGCACCAGGCCCTGGGTTCCATCTCCAGCACTTAGCAAAATTTCCAAAGTACCTTGGATTCAGATGCCCTTTGCTCTCAACTTCCCTGAGGCAGACTCAGTGATGAAATAGATATGTCCCCCCTTCCAGAGCTTTCTCTGAATACTTATATTTTATACGTGTGTGGATAGAAATATGTGGCAATGTTTTTCTTTCATCCTTCCCCTCCCCCACCCGCGCCTTTTCTCTTCATTTATTCACAGAATGACACATTGAAGGTTTCTTCTCCCTAGATTCCTTTAAAGTGTCAATGTTTGTAATATGTGAAGGGGCTCCAGGTACCAATTATCCGAGCTCTGGGTTCTGGCTGCCCTACCACCTGCGCACCTACATCAGAGCTGCGTCCCCTTGGCGAGACCAGGGCCGAGTGAAGGAAGCACCTGAGTAGACAGTGCTGCCTAGATGTCTGTCACTCCGGGGAAAGGACAGCTTCCCCAAACGAAGTTTAGCAGATGGCTGAAAAGGCAAGAAAGAGCTAATAGAGTCTCGAGCTGGAATTTCCAGGGCTCTGGGACTAAGCGAAAGCGACCAGCAAGGAAAGGGTTGCGCGCAGGCGCGGGTGCTTAGTCCAGCGGGTCTGGAGTCCGGCTCCATCCTTTACCACCAGCCCCGCGGCCGTGCCTGCGTGCCTGGGGCGATTCAGAGGGAAATTCGGGAAGCCGGGGGGATGGGCCAACCCTGTTTGGTGGGCCCTGGCGGGGCCAAGGAGCTTTCTGGGTGCTGGGAAAGTTCGGGCTCCTCTGCTGATCCTCGCCGTCGGCGCGCGTGGCCTCGGGGCTGCAGGTATGGTGGGGACCCCGGTGCAGAGAGCGGGGCGTGGAACCCGGGGTGAGGGCTGCTGCGCTGGGCTTCCCCTCCCGCGCACAGCCGACCGCCCTCGGCCAGGGAACAGGCCCTGGCTTTGCATCTGACTTTATCAGTTGGACGCAGCTATGGGTCCACCCGCTGGTGGAAATGAATCTGGGGGTAGCGCGCTGACCAGCAGAAAACCGGCTTTTGTTGGGGGGAGTGGCGGGAAGCGGAGCAACTACCCCCAAACCCTGCAAATACTTTGTTTGCCTTGCTTTAAACCACTGACTTTGCAGTCAGCTGCAGCCCCTGAACACCTGTAAGAAGAAAGTGCCCGCTGGTCCCACGAGTTATTTTTTGGTGGGCTGATGGGGGAACCTGACTTTTCTCGGTGTGCTTGCTCTTTTTCAGATTCAGTTCATATAGGAAAGTAGGGTTTCTGAACCAATGCCCAGGGCATTTTTCTAGTCTATGTACCCCACCCTCGTCTGATGTCTCACCCACCGTGGGAAAAGGACCTACCTTTTGTTGAGTTAAGGTGTTTAATTCCCCTAAGGACTCACTCAGCAAAAGAGCTTTTCTTCTCCTCGTTTTACAGAGGAGGAATTTGCCCAGAGGCGAACTTTTGTGGGACTCCCACGGTAAGGGTCAGAGCCTGTCACCGCTGCAGCTAGTTGAAAGTGAAGTGCTTTCTCACTTAGTTTTTCGAATACTGAATTTTTTGTTGGTTCATTTTGTGGTATTGATCAGTGTCCGGCCTCCGGCGACCTAGGCTACATAGAGCTCCACCCCGGAGTGGTACTTGCAACCCCTGTGTTATATCGAACTTTTTCATAGCAGGTGTGTGGGTTAAAAGGATAACAAACAGTTTTACATTTGGAGTGATTTCAAAGCAGACGTGTTTTTTTTTGTTTTTTTTTTTTGTTTTTTTTTTTGTCGGGAGAGTGGTTATCAGTGGAGCCGTAAGGTCTCTGGGGATTTGTTAAAAATCAGATTCCTGGGTCCCATCCAAATTTGCTGAGTCAGATTCTCAGGAGGGGCTCCAAGGAAACTGCACTTTTGCAGACAGAATTCTTTTATCTTATCAAATAACAGGGTTTGGATTTTCTTGTTTTTGTTTGTTTGTTTGTTTTTTGTCTTGAGTAGCCAAGAGCCTAGCTGGGGGCAAAAAAAGCATTCTGGACGGAGAAAAATGTGTCATCTCCATTACGGAAGCTTGAAGAAATAATGGCTAGGATATAGTTTTCTCACTTTTAATATAAATAAAATCTGAATCTCCTAGCATGGCTGCCGGCTTCTGGCTGATGAGTAATAGGTCTTTGATTTCCAGGAGGGAAACTTTCCAGGGGAGGCTAAAGACTTGAAGAAGAGAGGCTCTTCCCCAGGCTGCTCCACCTGTGAGTCCCACAAGAGTGCAGTTAAAGTGGCCCAGGATTAAATAAATGCACAGCATTTGGACTTAAATCTTTTTAGGATATTCCTAGAGCTGGTGTTTCCACAGAACCTTGGACAAGCCAGTCACTCTGCTCAAGCTTAGGTTTTTAATTTGTGAAGTAGGAGTGATAACTACCACAAACCCTAAAGCTTTGGCATAGTGAGTGAGTTCAGGGATAGTATGCGTAAGGTAGCTCCCATGTGGAGTTTTATAGTCTTGGGTTAGTGAGTTTCTCTTGTCAGTGTGCCACTAACAAGAGCTGAGCTACTTGGGAATAAGAACCTATCACTTTGAATTTGAGATCCTTTGAAAAGGATCTCTGTGAGTTCGAGGCCATCCTGGCATAAAAATAGAGTTCTAGCACAACCAAGGCTACACAGAAAACCCTGTCTCTCACAAACACAAAACAACAACAACAACAACAAAACCCCAAAGCAATCAAAAAAACCAAACCAAAAGCCTAGACAAGTACCACAAAGTCTGGCCACAAAGAGAACTTAAAACAGTTTCATTTAAAGGATTTTCCTACAAGGGTGGGGTAAGAAAGTGTCAGCTAACCCGGGCCAGGCCCTGGCCCCTTCCCAGCACAGCAGTAAACGAGCTGAATGTATGGTGCAGCTGATTTCTGAGCCAGCCCCTTCCCAGCACAGCAGTAAACCAGCTGAATGTATGAATGTATGGTGCAGCTGATTTCTGAATGATACCTTAGCACTGCGATGGATGAGGATGTTTGAAATGTGACACTCATCATGACATAAAGTTCAAGAAAGATATTAGCTGCTGTGGGCTGTTGTTTTTAAATGTATTGAATAATACAACTTATAGAAAGAAGATTGTCATGGTACCAGGAACTCCCTATGCACTCATTGGTTGGTTAGCTGGTTTTCCCAGACAGGGTTTCTCTGTGTAGTCCTAACTGTCCTGGAACTCACTCTGTAGACCAGGCTGGCCTCCAGCTCAGAGATCCACCTGTTTCTGCCTCCTTGGTGCTGGAATTAAAGGTGTGTGCAGCCACTGCTTGGCTTCCCTGTGCACTCTTAAGTTTAACATTTTCATTCTTTCTCTTTCTGTGCTTTCTTTTTTGTTTTTTTTTGTTTTGTTTTGTTTTGTTTTTTTCCCTGAGAGTTGATTGCATGTGCTGTGTGCCTGGGAAGGGTAAAACTCAGGGCCTGGCACAAGCAAACTGTCTGCATAGTAAGAATGGGTATTTATTGTGAGACCATAAGGGAGCCACTCCTGCAGGAGATTTTACCTTGATGTAGTCACTTATCTAATTTACAGCTGCTCTCCAGCCCAGCCCAACGCTGGAACTGCTTCTTCAAATCAGGACCCAGCACAGAATGGCCAGTTATGTTTGAATACTATCCTCGGAATTCTTTTTTCCATGACATTCTTTTTGAAGAATGTACATTCCCAATTTGAGTTTGATGTTTTCTCAAGACTCATTTCAAAACCAACATTTGTGACTAAGATACTGCAAAAGGGGTGTGTGATGTTTCCAGGCATATTTGGAAGCCATATGTTTGCCCCTTACTAGTGACCCTGATTTTGATGACTGGGTCAAGGTGTCCTTTCTCTACTGTGTAGTCACAGTTTTTTGTTTGTTTTCATTTTTAAAATTAACATGTAATGTATAATCATTAATTTAAAACTATGCAAAGATCCTGATCATCTCAACCCCGCCATTATCACCAGCATCATCTGCTGATGATTTGGGGTGTTTGTTTGTTTGTTTGTTTTTGGCCAGGAATCCTCTGTGTAGACCAAGCTGGGCTCAGAGGCATATATACCGCACCCGCCCTCTACTGATAATTTGCCCGTGGCTTGAAAAGATGCCTTTTTTTTTTAAAACCTGTCTATTTTCTGGTTCTTGCAGTTTGACTTGCACCCAGAGAGAGACTTCCTCCCCATCGTGTGTGCTAGGGGTGTGGGCTCCCTGTTCCTGTTTGATTCACTGGGTTATACTGCATTGGAGCTGACTTAATTTTGATACCGAAGTTGTCCTGGTTGGTCGGGCTGGCTGCCCCTCCCTGGCCGCCTTGTCTTTGTTAGGATCTCCCCCTCCCCCTGCGCCTCTGCCAGGACCTCCTTGCTTTGCAATGCAAGATGTCTCCCGCCCCCATTCGTAAACACTGACATTCCTAACTTCTTAGGATTAGGGGCAGCAGGAAAGATTTTTGGGGAAAGGCCAGCCATGGGAACTGTTTCTGCTGCTTTGAACTGTGCCCAGATAGCATGATGCATTGACTTAGCAAATCTGTCATTTTCAAATTGGTCTTAGAATGTAAAAGAAACTGGGTTGCTTCACAGCTATCTTTCTTCCATTTATTTTTATTTCAGTTTCTTAAATGAGCAAATGCTTCCTCATTTCTTCATGCGTCTGTCTCCTCCTGTGCATCCAAGTATCAGGAGATATAAGTGCCTATGACAGGATTATTTTTCTTCTTTAGAAAACGTCCCAGTATGGCTAACCCTGAGTAGACTGGAACTTGCTCTCTGGACTAGGCTGTCCTTCAGGATCCCAGAGACCTCCTCTTCCCTGCTTTTGTCTCTAGAGTGTTGGGATTAAAGTCATGAGCCACCATACCAGGCAGGACTTTTGAAGATTAAATTTGATTAAAGAACTTAATGTCTATAGTGTTTTATATCTGCCTTTTAAGACCATGTGAGTTATCCATCTTCATACTGTTTGGCCAGGGAGACAAATCTTTCCCAAATCTCACTGTGTGAATCCCAGTGACTCCTCACATCTCAAGTCGACAATCCCTTTCCCTTCCCAAGTGGGCACTGTTATATCTTTCTCATAATATTCTTTTTTATCATTAATTTTTTGCCTACAATTTTCTCATAGTGTTTAAAATATTTTATCACATTTATTTATGTGCTTTGTGTGTGCATGTGTGTGGTGCGCATGTGCCACAGTAGCAAGCATGTAGAGTTCTGAAGATGACATGAGTCGGGTCTCTCCCTTCTACACTGTGGGTCCCAGGGAATAGACTCTAGTCTATTGGCAGCAAGTGGGTTTACCAGGCGAGCCATCTCACTGTCCCAGATTAATATTCTTAATGCGCTGTGTCACTGTCCTCACTTCCCAGCTTGGTAGCTTTGCTGCAGAGGTTATAGAACAGGTTTTATATCTGATTGAATAAAATTAGTTCTTGATCAGGCTGGCCTTCCTTACGACTTTACGAAGAGCTAGCTAGCTCTCTTCGTAGCTCTTTATGAAGAGAGAGCACACTGTCCTCTTTTGGATCATGCTTCTTTTGGGGACAAGATGAAAAGGATCCTGCATACTTGGTGGATAGCCCCCGCAGAGAGAGGTTGCTGAACTCCTTGCCAGTGTTTGCAGCTGATCAGATCTCCTGGCTGTCCTCAGGAGGGAAAGCCCTGGCCCTCCTAGAACACTGCTTCCTGGTTCAAAGTGCTGGAGGGGCCTCCGTCCACACAGCTGCTCATGGTCGTCTTTTCCCTTCCAGACATGACGCTCCTCTCTTCCCAGTCTTCATCTCTGGCCACCTCCTCTGGGTCCGTGTCCACTGAAAAGCCAGAGCAGAGGATGCTGGAGAAGAGGGCCAAGGTGGTGACTGAGCTTTTGCAGACGGAGAAAGACTACATCCGGGATCTGGAGATGTGCATTGAGAGGGTCATGGTGCCCCTGCAGCAGGCACAGGTGGGAGACGGGAGGCAGCCTGACCGACCGCCCATCAGTGTGGTCTTTTACACTCGAAGCATTGGGATTGGAATGAGGCCGTCTTCTGCTGTAGTAACATAGTTGGAGAGTGAGCAGCTCAGTGCTGAAGGAATAAAGAGCCAACAGAGAGGACAGGCTTACCTTGGCACACTTTCAGGTTTACGCCTGGGGTTGGTTGGCGCTGTTGCTTTTGAGCCTGTGGCGAGGCAGCGTATTGCGGCAGGGATAGTGCAGTAGGATGAAGCTGCTTCATCCTGGCATCCCGGAAGCAGAATGAGAAGGGGCGGGGCCTCCGCTAGCTCCTCAGTGCCATGCTCTCCTCCAAGTAGTCCCCATCTGCTGAAAGACCCACCTCCTGGTAACCCCCAGGTCTTTAACACGCGAACCCTAGGGGGATACTCTGGAGCCGGACTACAGCTTAGTTAGAGACAATGGATGACCACAAAGATGTTTCTGGATGCCTTTGTTCTAGAAATGAGGCAGAAGTTAGGCAGATGACCTGGGAGAAATGTTCCTGATTTGAGTGATGTCATTAACTTCATCTCCATGCATCTTGACGCTTTGTCCCTCTTGCTCAGGTACCAAACGTTGATTTTGAAGGACTTTTTGGAAATATGCAAACAGTGATTAAAGTCTCAAAGCAATTGCTGGCAGCCTTGGAAGTCACCGATGCTGTAGGTATGAGCGCATGCCATTGTTTGGCCTCAGGTGTGGTGGGAGAAGAGGCCCTTCTGAGGCCGGGTGGTATAGGAGGGAATGGTGCAAAGGTTGTAATCTCCCTGTTTTCTCTTTTACCTCAGTCAGCTTTGATGTGATATCACACAGAATTATGATGTTTTCAGACTGGAGGGTTATGAAATCAACTTAGTGGGTCACTATTTTTCAATAAGATAAATGGAAAATATCAGAATACACTATAGTAATAGTTACCTTTTTGAAAAAGAAACTTATATTTCAGTTCTGTATATATATATATATATCTCCCAGGTAGTGATTTACAGTGTCATTGTTGCTAAGATGTTGTGCACACCTGTAAACACAGGTGGTATCGGCAGGAAGGATACCTAAGGTTATCCTAAGCTACATAGCAAGTTTGAGGCCAGTCTGAACTACATGAGACCCTGTTTCAAAATTTTAAATCTTTTTGTGGATAATTTATAAAAACGATTCAAAGAACATTCATTTTTATAACTTAGAGTGCTTATCCATTTCCCATTGCCCCGTGTACGGAAGTGGACACTTAGCAACTTTTCGGCAGTAAACATGCATTTCATAGGCCCTGTGGGTAGAGACTAGAAGTGGCTAAGATGAATGGCCCTAGCGTAGTATTCACTTGGGGCTGGAGCTAGATTGTTGTCTCTGGCTCTCAGGCACCATTCCTTGTCATGGGAGCCTCTCTGTGGACTCTTCACAAATGGATGGGTCCAGAGTCACCAGAAGGAGCCAAGCATGGGGGAACACCTGGGATGGCTTGATCTCAGAAGTGGCCCTCCATCCCTTCTGCCATATTCTGTGGGGATGTCATGATAGGGGATGTACTGTGATACTGCTGTTTTAGTGGAAACAGACTAGCCCTTCACAGTGATAGCTGCCCCGTTAAACTCAACAGCATCTAGCAAAGAGGTCCCTCTGCCATTTTAGCTAGTCATGGGGTACACATCTGCAGTTGGAGGCAGAGGGCTGAAGCCCGCTTCTGGCTAGTCTAGTCTCATAGAGAGCTTCAGGCTAGTCAGTACTATGTAGCAAGGTGCTGTTTCAAACAGATAAAAGAAAGTCTTTTTAAGTGTGCAGACGTTTTTTTCAGAACTCCATTTGGTTTCTCTTTGTTGTTTCCTGGTGGTTGTTTCTACGTCTGTGTCTAAAGACTGTTAGAAAGAGTGTAGGGTCATGCTGCCAGCTTAGACGATGCCACGGGGGCCATCAAAGCAGGGTCAGGGCTTGCCTTCCTCAAGGCATGGGGGAAAGGCCGTGGGCTGCAGCCAGTGCATGGGCGGCCTGCCTGGATCTCAGAGAGTCCCAACAACAGCCCTTCGAGGCTGAGGTGGTCAAACAGACAATGGGGAGGAAGTTCGCCCATGGTCACATGGCTCATAATTCATAGGCCTGCCATTCAGACTCAGGTTCATATGGTTAAACTCCATCTCACGGAGTACAGTGTATGCTGGTTTAGTGCTGTTGTTATTATTGTTGAGCTATTAGAAAGTAAAGCCTGGGTACTCGGTACTCGTGTGGAGGTGAGGAGGGAATGCATGGGGGAGTCACGAGACCCAGCTTGGACTCAGTAATAAGACACGAAGGAAGGCTGGTGTGGAAGATCATGCCGTGCGTTTGACGTACCTGCAGGCGGTCTGTTGAAATTAGGAAAGAGGGAAGAGATTTAGCTGACGTCTAAAGAGGACTAATGGCCCGTTTTTCTTCCATTATGGGCTATGTTTGGGCCCTTGGATTGCCCTGCTTAACAGGCTTCACCAGAGTGAGTCCCCGATGCCTTCACCAGCATGAGTCTCCTCTGCTCCTACTTATGTCAGACTCGTCTTAGGTGCCAGCTGGTGTTTAGGACTTGAGGGTCTGCACTCTTAGAAGATGGGTAGTGGGAGCATGGGGTGACGTGGACAGACACAGTCAGGGCTCAGATGACCTCCTGGTTAAGAGGGTCCCCATACAAGCATCGTCCCGGACTGTGGTCTTAGCTGCGTATCGCTGAGGGCAGTGAGCAATCCTTTCGTGAACAGGCAAGTTGAAGTTCTTACAAGGGGAGCTTTGCTTTAAGGTTTGGGAGGGTTGCTTCTGGCACGAGGTGTTTTTGTCTCCTAGAACTTTCCAGGTGAGGATGTCCCTGTTAGTGACAGGTGTTGGCCCTACAAGGGGTTTGAGCGGACACATCAGCTACTCTTACATCAGCCAAGTGAGGACTTAAGAGTAGCCCAGCCTGCACCTGCACGGTAGCACCTGTGTTCAAATGTAATTCTCCCTTTCATTCTTTAAGTCAAACAAGAAGTTTAGATGGCAGGCCCAGACATGCTGAAGGAATTATGGGAAAGTAGCATATGGCCTTAGGAACAGAAAGGGTCAGATGCAGGCAGGAGGTTTAGCCTCGTGAAGAGGGGCAGAGATGGCGGTAGTGATGTGGAAGGGGGCCAGCAGCATGAGAACATCACAGCTCCAGCGGCAGACAGCCTCAAGGCTGGCCTTCAAGCCTGCCTCTAGGCCAAGTCCTCAGTAGGTAATAAGTGGACAAGAGCTTGAGAGGAGGATCTGGAAGGCTAAGAAAGGTAAATTAAAGCATCGTGAAGCCATTAGCAAATTACACAGAGAGAGGGGATGGAGGGAAGAATACTTGTAATAAGGCAGAGAGTTGAGGCGGCTGTTCTCACTGTGGGCTGGAGAGATGGTGCCCAAGTTGAGAACACCCGCTGTTGAGCTCCGGGCAGTCATGCTGTGTGGTTTACCACTGCTTGTAACTCCAGGGGATCTGATGCCCTCTTCTGCCTTCTGTAAGAACCAGAAGATGCACACACACACATAAATAAAATTAATGAGCTATTGTGTAGAAACTTAAATGAGGGTCAGTGCTATGCCTGACGGGCTGTAGACCAGTTAGCCTATGAGAAGATTGCTCATAGTCTATGAATCTGTATAGAAAAGAAAGATCACATATTGGCTTACTCATTCATTTATTCTTAGCTGAAATTCAGCAGTCACTTTAAGTGTGACTGTAGGAAAACAGTAACCTGAGATTTTGTCACCGACATCAGTTCATGTCACATCCGACTATTTTATTTACCTTTAGTTTTGATTCCACTCAGCCAGACATAAATGCCGTTTCTAGTTGCTTACCTCTGTCACAGAGTGAGTGAACGTGTGGGGATGGCCAAGCTCATTTCTGCATCACAGGCAGAAAGCGCACGAGAGGGGCTGGTTGGCGTGGTAGCTCAGGGCAGATGGCACTTGTTTCTGTAGAGAGAGGACCTGGGTTTGATTCTCAACATCCACATGGTGATTCACAAGTGTCTGTAACTCTAGTTTCAGGGGATCCGATGCCCTCTTCTGACAGCTGTGGGCACCAGGCACACACATAGTGCACATACATACATGTAGCCAAACGAACTAAAAAAATTTTTTTTAAATCCTCAAATAAGCAAAGCACCATCGTATCGCAGAGTAAAGTAGGATCGTAGATCACCGCACCCTTGTGTTCCCACAGAGTTAGAAACCACTGCTGTGTGTGTGCTGGGGGACGGGGCATTTCTTCATCCTTGTGTCTATGTTCCTGGAGAGCAGAGAACAAGAGGGTCATGTGGCCTGGTCACATGACGACTTGGAGAGTGTAGATGCTAGTCTCTGCTTTCATAGTCAGGGCTGGAAGCTGTGTCAAGGCAGAGTTTGTAAACACAATGCTCTGAAAAAAATACCTGGGTGACAGTCCTTTCACTTGTCGCTTGAATAATTTATAGTTTAAGCTATTACAGGGGTATTTATTAATTTGATGGATTGTCTTATTGTTTCTTGTAGTAGACAGATTTGAGCGACCATAACATTTGTTGCTATACTTTGTATTTCGGATACTGAGCAGAGTCCTGACGTTAGTATATGTTTGTGTGTGCTCCAAAGGACCCGTGTTTCTTGATCACCGGGAAGAACTTGAGGGGACGTACAGGGTTTACTGCCAGAACCATGATGAGGCCATTTCCCTGCTAGAAATCTACGAGAAGGACGAGAGGGTCCAGAAGCATCTTCAAGACTACTTGGCTGATCTCAAGTAGGAGCTTCGATGGTCTCCCCCCCGCATGGCTCCCACAGATGTCCTCTATGTTTAGATCTTTTTGTGATATCTGCCTGCCAACATTATTGTACACATAAGGGGTTCATTATTATGTGTCCTGTGCTGTAGCTTGCTAGTTTCCATTATGTAATGGAAATCTTAGGTGACTTCCTGAGTGTGTCCCTTGTAGAGCAAGACAGAGATAGCGACTCATGCCTCTAGTTTCAGCACTAGGAGGCTGAGGCGGGACTGCAGTGAGTTCAAGTCCAACATGGTCTGCATAGTGAGTTTCAGGCCAGCCCGTGCGATATAGTGAGACCTTGTTGGAAGGAAAGAAGGAAAGAAGGAGAGAAGGAAGGAAGGAAAAAAGGAAGGAAAGAAGGAAGGAAGGAAGGAAGGAAGGAAGGAATCAGGGAATCCTATCTTTCTCAAACTGAGCCAGCCTTTTTAGGCAGGAGGTGGCCGGGAAGATGGCAGCTTACTGTCTAATTGGTGTCCACAGTTTTCTTCTGTCCCCTGTGGCTTTTGTCTACGGAGTAGGCCTGTTGTGATAACAGTGAGAAGATGGTACTGTCTCTAATGCACTCTCTCTTTTCCCCCTCACGCTTGCACCTGCAGGAGCCTGTACCATGAATGGTAAGTCCCCTCCGCCTAGTGCTGGGTGCACACACCGTTTACTAGGTGAACTTCTTCCAGCCCTTAGAAGGCTGCTTTCATTTCTTTATAGACAGAAATCCAGGCTTACTTGGCCATTTTTTTCATAGCACTTACCGCCAAATACCACTTTGTATATTCATTTGCTTACTGTTTGTTTTCCTCCCACCACGAGGATAGCTTTTGGTCACTATTAAGCACCTATAATAGTGCTTAATAATCATAAGGTGCCCAATAAATACAGCCACACACCATGGAGCAACTCTGAGTCCATGGTGTCTAGCTGTATGACAGTGGTTCCCAAAGCTCATACCCTTGGGGGCACCGTGGCTGCCACACTGTGTGTAGTGCAGTCTGTGGGATCAGTACCGCATAGTCACCTAATAGCGAATATCTCAGGGCACAGCCATTACTGTGCGGTACAGGACTGTATTTGTTGAATGAATGCAACCCAGATGCAGAGTCAAAGAGCAAGCTGTCTTTAGGGATAGCAGGTGATGCCCAGAGGCCTTTCGGTGTTGGCCGTTGACTAGAGTCCTTTTCTGCTTGCTTTTCCAGGGGATGCACCAATTATATCAACCTGGGCTCCTTCCTCATCAAACCCGTACAAAGAATAATGCGTTACCCACTGCTGCTAATGGAGTTGCTGAATTCCACCCCAGAATCCCACCCGGATAAAGTGCCTTTAACCAACGCGGTCCTCGCCGTCAAGGAAATCAATGTTAACATTAATGAGTACAAACGCCGGAAGGATCTAGGTAAGAAAGGTGCAATTACTGTAGGCTTTTCTCTAAAGAATTACTTCCCAAAAGCTAGGCCAGGCAGGGCCTGGTGTGATGGCGCTGGGAGGAGAAACGGTAATGGAGAGACAGGGCAGTGATAACAAGCGTCGCTCTGGACAGTTGAACATACAGCAGGGATGACTGAGCAGTCAGCAGTGGGGCAGAAAATGCCTCTGTAGGAGGTGTGTAGGTGAACTAGGCCGTGATAACCACAGGTTCTTCCCCTTATCACCACCCATCAGCTAACAGACGCCCACTCGTTCCCCCATAGAGTGAGCTGGGTTGCTTTATTCTCTCCTGTGACGTCTCTCACTGAATGAGTGCTCAACAGGCACAGCGTGGAGATTACCCTGAGTCAGGCCCTGTAGTGTGGCAGCCTGGCCTTCTCCCTGTTGTTGTGCCCTGGGCTGGAATCTACAAGAAAACAATACTTCCTGCCTCCGCCTCTGTCACATCACCACAGTAAGGAGTGGCGCTGTGGCTGTTGGAGCTCTCTGCCATGGGGGCCCTTCGTTTAGGCACAGCTTCCTGACATGATGTCCTTTTGCACAGTGGCAGGGTGTCCTTTCTGTTCCACATCACCATTCCACACCGAGTACAGTCTCCAGAGCTTTCTGCAAGTATGCCTGGCGTGTGGCACTGGCTGTTCTGTGTGAGGTCGTTGTACATAAATATCTCATTTTATATGCAGCCATCATATACTAACCTTGGATGATGCAAAGCAGTAAGCTCGGAGAGGTGAAGTGGCTTTTATAAAGCTGAACCTTGATTAGTGACAGACCTGAGCACTGAACTCAGAGATTCCCCGGCCCCAGCCTACTGGCTCTGCTGCCTCTCCTCCTATTCCCAGCCCCTTTCCTGGCCGCCAGTCTCTCTCTGCCGAGGGAGCCACGCCTCTGACTGGTTCTTCAGACAAATACTTGGTTCAATTATAAGTTACTGAAGACAAGCACTCGTTGCTGTTTGGATTAACTTCACTTTTTGTTCTGTTTTAGAAAACCCTTGTGTTTCTGGGTTGTTGGGCTCACTGGGTTCAGGCGTGGGGAGGGGCTCTCTTGACCAGTGGCCTGGGCTTGTATCCTAGTGCTTAAGTACCGCAAAGGGGATGAAGACAGCCTGATGGAGAAGATCTCCAAGCTGAACATACACTCCATCATCAAGAAGTCCAGCCGCGTTAGCAGCCACCTGAAACACCTCACTGGTTTCGCTCCGCAGGTGAGCCCCTCGCTTGCAGGCCCAGCCTGTCTTTGACAGCTCTGCAGTGTCCCGAGGGCAGCTTTGGCGTGAGTTGGCAAGGGACACTTCTTGGTGCCTCCTCTGGTGTTGCCAGTTAGCGGACACGGGGCCCTGCAGCTAGCAAGCTGCTTATAATCTGTACAGAGGCAAATTAGGAGACCAGCGGGGCCAGCATACGAGAGTCGCTGTGGTCTTCGTACCTCTAAGATGCTTATAGTCTACTTGGGGAACCTGATCCACAATGCAGACATATTAAGCTGCAAGGGATTTAAAAGATCATCTACATGGATGCCTTCTGCTACAAAGAGGAAACCATGAAAGAAGGAGCTTGAGCAATTTGAACCGCAGCTTGGCAGTTGCACACCTGGAAGTCTCCACATATCATCCCGTGTGCCACATACAGATAGTAACAGCTCAGACGGTGTACGGCAGAAGGGACTCACTTGCCATGACCCACACTTTGTTTCTGAACACTGTTGCACTTAAACAGTTCAGTGAAAACGTGCTTCCGAACCTGAGTTCATCTGACCCTTTGGGGAGGGGGTGGGGAGGGGCCGCCAGGCTGAAGCAAGTACTAGGGAAGGGCCTGGTGGGCAGATGCGGCAGTGCCAGGGATGGAGAGGGCAGCGACCCCACTGGGACACCAGGCTGTGAAGTGAGTTAGGAAGTAGGCAGGTCCACGTGTGTTTCGGAATTCAGAGTCTCAGAGACAGGTTCCAAAGCCAGCTTCATGGGAGTCAGGGACGCTGCGGGTTTACAGTTTTGGTGGAGGTCTGCTAAGTGCAAGTCCAGAGTCTCTAAAGCATTCCTCCCCTTGAACAGCTAAAAGATGAAGTATTTGAAGAGACAGAAAAGAACTTCCGGATGCAGGAGAGATTGATTAAGTCTTTTATCCGAGACCTGTCCCTCTACCTCCAGCATATACGGGTGAGTGTTGCCGTCGCCGTAGTTAGGGACAGTCTTCTGCCATTTACTTGCTCACCCAGGACATTGTTTAACAAAAGCGGTCTGGATTGAACAAACGTTTTTCCATGGGGTACCTTTTATTTTTTACTGAGTTATTCGCTAGTTAGCACATTCTAAAAGATAAGCACTTTATTGAAAATAGATACTTTTTTCCTATACAATATATTCTGATCATGGTTTCCCCTCTGTCTACTTCTCCTGGTTCTTCCTCCCCTCCCATCCAAATCCACCCCTTTCTATCTTCATTAGAAAACAATAGGCATCTAAAAGATAAAAGTAAAATAAAATAGAACCAGACAAATTGGAATAGGACAAAAGAGACAAAAAGTCACAAGAAACTGAGATAAAGAGAAATACTTGTTTGCACATTCAGGAATTCCATAAAAATGCAAAACCCAGAGGGCTTAAAATAGTATTAACAATAACAACAATAATAATGAAGCCAGGCAGTAGTGGTACATGCCTTTAATCTCAGCAGTGGGAGACAAAGGCAGGCAGACCTCTGTGAGTTTGGGGCCAGCTTGGTCTACAGAGCAAATACCAGACAGAAAAACCCTGTCTCAAAACACCAAAAAATGAATAAACAAATAACTGAAATAAAAGTAAAGCAAAAATTAACATTAATTTTAAAAAAGTCCTGACCTGACATTATAAGACTAGGACTCTCGAAAGATGCCACTCTGTGTTGGCATCTACTGCTTAGACTCCCTGGGAGAGAACTAGTTTTCATTTGTACGTGGTCATCACCTGGGGATAGCTCCAGGGTTAGGGCCGGACCGTGTGTGCACTTCTTTAGGACTCTGCCTAGTAGAGACCCCTGTTGCTCATGGGGACCTGATTCACAGTGAGGCACACTGCCTCCATCTCTGTGAGCTCATGTGTGCTCCGTTCTACTGTGTTTAGAGTGCCTTGTCTCCTTGGGCTCCTCCATCCCGATGACTCTTACTCTCCTCCCACCTCCTCTTCCTCGGGGTTCCCGTTCCTTAGGGCAGGGGCAGGGCTGGGTGATCTGAGATCTTTAACTCTCTGCATAATGGCTGGCTGTGGGTCTCTGTGTCTGTCCCCACCTGCTGCAGGAGGAAGCTTCTCTGATGGTGGCTGAGCAAGGCACTGATCTATGAGTATGGCAGAATGTCACTAGGAATCATTTGATTGCCATGTTCCTTTTGTAGAAGAGTAGTATTTGATTTTCCCCTAAAGCCCCTGGCTATCTATCTAGTCTTAGTTCTTGGCCACCCAAGCAGCATCAGGCATGGGTTCTAACTCATGGAGCGGCCTTAGATCTGATACTGGTTGGTTACTCTCACGAGCGTTGTGCTACCATTGTACAGGGGTATCTGTCTCATGTGCAGGAGACCGTGGGTCAGAGCACTTGTAGCTGGGTGGTACTCATGGCTGTCCTTCGGTAGCATACAGAGGACTTTCCAAGAGCAGTAGCCGGCAGGAGTGAGGCTCTGGGCAGGCACTAGCTCTACTCCCCCATGCTCAGTGAGTTGTCTACATGTTCTTTTCAGCGTTAGGTCTCACCACCAGTTTGTGGAGAGCCTTTTCAACAGCCTGGGTTTGGGGGGTTCCATGGACCCCCTTGGCCAACAACTTAATTAAATGCAACCCATTTCCAGGACTGAAGCTTCATTTGGTGATGAGAGATGTCCAGCTGGGGCCCTGTTTTCCCTGTCATTTGTTGACTTCATTCCAATTGCCTTCATTATACATACATAGTTTAGGAAGCTTCTACTTATTAGGTTTGCCTATGACCCTTTAAATGACCCTTAATTTTAGCCTTTCCCCTTTCCCACTCTTCCTTCTCCCTCCATGTTTGATCTTCCCATCCCACCCCATTTCCTTGTCCCTGCCCCGCCCCCAGCCCGTCCGTATCTATTCTTCTATTCCCCTTCCTAGGAAGGCCTTTCCCTCTCCCCAGTCCCATACCCCCCACCTAACCTCTGTGGATCTACAGACTGAGCTCATTTCTCTGACTTAACAGCTAACATATAAGCAAACACACACCATGTTTGTCTTTCTGGGTCTGGCTCACTTCACTCAGGGTGATGGTCTTCTAGTCCCATCCATTTACCTGGGAATTTCATGAATTCATTTTTTTTTTTTAACAGTGGAGTAATATTCCATTGTGTAATAAGCCACATTTTCCTTATCCATTCATGCATTGGTTGACATCTAAGTTGTTTCTGGCTGTTATGAATAGAGCAGCAATGGACGTGGCTGAGCACGTGCCCTGTGGTAGAATGAAGCATCCTCTGTGGATCTGCCCCACACTGGCGTAGCTGGATCTACACCCATCTTTCTGATGAGCTGCCACACTGATTTCCATAATGACTTCATGAGTTTGCAGTCCCACCAGCAATGCATGAGTGTCCCCCTTACTCCACGAGTGTCCTTCTCACCAGTGTGAGCTGTCACTTGTTTTATTGATCTCTACCATTCTGACTGGCGTAAGATAAAATCTCCAAGAAGTTTTGATTTGCATTTCCCTGATGGCTAAGGATGTTGGACATTTCTTTTTAAATTTTTTTTTTTAAGATTTATTTTATTATTTATTATACATAAGTACACTGTAGCTGTCTTCAGATACCCCAGAAGAGGGCATCAGATCTCATTACAGATGGCTGTGAGCCACCATGTGGTTGCTAGGATTTGCACTCAGGACCTTTGAAAGAGCAGTCAGTGCTCTTAACCACTGAGCCATCTCTCTAGCCCTATAATTAAATGTTTTTTTTTTTTTCTTTTAAGATTTATGGGATTTTTGTTTGTTTGGTTTGGTTTGGTTTGGTTTTTTGAGACAGGGTTTCTCTGTGTAGCCTTGGATGTCCTGGAACTCACTATGTAGACCAGGCTGGCCTCAAACTCAGAAATCTGCCTGACTCTGCCTCCCAAGTGCTGGGATTAAAGGTGTGTGCCACCACCGCCCAGCACCCTAAGTTCTTTATATATTGTGGATATCAGCCCTTTATCAGATGTGTAGCTGGTAAATTTCCTTTCCATACTGTAGGTTCAGCTTTGTCCTAATGATGGTGTCCGCCATTGTGCAGAAGCGTCTCCATTTCTTGAGGTCCCATTTATTAATTGTTAACTTTAGTGCCTGTGATCATGGTGTTCAGTTCAGAAAGTCTTCCCCTGTGCCAGAGTTCCAGACTCTCCCTCACTTTCTCTTCTCTCAGATCAGTGTTTCTGCTCTCATGTTGAAGTCTTTGATCCATTTGGAGTTGAGTTTTGGACAGGATGATAAGTGTGGATCTCTCTGCATTCTTCATTTGACCAGCACCTTTCATTGAAAATGCCATCTTTTTTCCAGTGTGTATTTCTGGCTTCTTTATCAAAAATCAAGAGTCCATAGATGTGTGGACATATGTCTGGGTCTTCAATTTGATTCTGTTGATCACATGTCTGGTTTTGTACCAATACTCTGATGTTTTAAGCTCTGTAATATTACTTGAAATTGAAATGGTGATACAACCAGCAGTTCTTTGATTATTCAGAATTGTTTTAGCTGAAAATTGACCTTTCGAGATCTGTAAAGAATTGTGTTAGGATTGATGGGGATTGTGTTGAATCTGTAGAATGGTAGGATGGCCATTTTTACTATGTTAATCCTGCTGGTCATGGGCATGAGGGATCTTTCCATCTCCTTTTATCTCCTTCAATTTCTGTCTTCAGTGTCTTAAAAGTTTTAGTCTTACAAGTCTTCCCCTTGCTTGGTTAGTGTTACCCTAAAATATTTTCTATTTTTGAGGCTATTGTGAAGGATGGTGTTTCATGAGTTCTTCTCAGTCCGTTTGTGATTTGTATATCAGAGGGCTACAGATTTTTATGAGTTAATTTTATATTCTGCCACTTCACTTAAACTATTTGTCAGCTGTAGGAGTTTCCCAGTGGGATGTTTCGTGTTACTTATATATCTATCATGCCATCTGCATATAAAGATACTTTTGTATCTCTCTTTCTATTTGTATCCCGTTGCTCTTCCTCAGTTGTCTTATTGCTCTAGTTTCAAGCACTACATTGAACAGGTGTGGAGAGAGTGGGCAACTCTGTCTTGTTCCTAATTTTATCAGAGTTGCTTTGAGTTTCTCTCCACTTAAGTTGATTTGATGGTGGGCTTGATACAAACTGCCTTAATTATGTCAAGGTATGTCCCTGTATGCTTAATCTCTCCAGGATTTTTATCATGAAGGGGTGTTGGATTTTGTCAAAGGCTTTTTCTCCATCTCATGAGATGACCATGTGGTTTTTGTCTTTCGGCTTGTTTACATGGTCAATAACTTTTATCAATTTACATATGTTGCTCCATCTTTACATTTCTGGGATAAAGCTTACTTGATCATGGTCATTGATCTTTTTGATGTGTTCTTGGAGTCTGTAAGTATTTTATTGCAGTATTAAGAATGTTTGCATCTATGTTCATAAGGGAAATTAGTCTGTAATTCTCTTTGTTGGATCTTTACCAGGTTTAGGTATCAGAGTAACTACCCTTATAAGACAAATTGGGGCAATGTTTCTTCTGTTTGTATTTTGTGAAATAATTTGAGGAGTGTTGGCATTAACTCTTCTTTGAAAGCCTGGTAGAATTCTGCACTAAAATCACATGGCCCTGGGCTCAGTTTTGGTTGGGAGACTTTTAAAGACTGCTTCTTTCTATTTCACTAGAGCATGGATGTTGGAATTGCGTATCTGAACTTGAGTTGACAAGAAAATTATCTTTTTTTTTTTAAATGATTTTCTAATTTGGTGGCGTACAGGTTTTTTTAAAAGTATGTCCTTCTGATTCTCTGGATTTGCTCAGTGTCTGCTATTATGCCCCCTGTTCACTTCTACTTTCATTAATTTGGATGTTCTCTCTCCACCTTTAGTTCATTTGGATAAGGGTTTGTCAATCTTACTGATTCTTAAAGAACCAACTCTGTTTTTCACTGATTGTTTGTTTGTTTTGTTGTTGTTTTTATTTTATTCATTTTAGACCTGAGTTTATTTCTTGACATCTATTCTTTCTGGGTATGATTTTTTTTTTCCTTATGTAGGCACTTAGTGCTATGCCTCTACCTCTTAGAACTAACACCTTCATTGTGTCCCTGAGTTCAGGTAGGTTGTGTTTTCATTTTCATTCAATTCTAGAAAGCTTTTCTTTCTTAATTTCTGTCTTGACCCATTTCTCATTCAGTGGAGAGCTGTTCAGTCTCAGTGTGTAAGCTTTGTGTTGTTTCTGTGGATGCTGACCCCCCCTTTAATCCGTCGTGGTCAGATGGGATGCAGGATGTCGTTTCAGCTTTCTTGCAGCTGCTGAGCCTTATTTTAATGTCTGCATATGTGCTCAGCTTCAGAGAAAGCTCCGTGGGGTGCTGAGAACAAGGCATATTCTTTTGTGTTTGGGTGAAATGTTCTGTAGATGTCTGTTGGGTCCATTTGGTTTATAACGTCTGTGAGCTCCAGTATTTCTCTGCTCAGTTTTTGTTGGGATGTCCTGTCCATTGCTGAGTAGGACTTCCATTGTAGTCTCCCACTGTCCGAGTGTGAGCATCAATACATGACTTAAGCTGTAGTACTGTTTGTTCCTTTTGAGAACTTGAGTGTCCTTGTGTTTGGTGCACAGACGTTGAGAATCACAATGTCCTCTTGTTGGATTTTTCCTTTTAGCATGTAGTGCCCTTCCCTGTCTCTTCTGAATAGTTTTGCTTTGGAGTCTACTTTTGTCAGGTATAAAATGGCTATACCTAGGTCCATTGGCTTGGAACCTCTCTCCATCCTTTACCCTGAGGTGATGTCGGCCCTTCCTGTCGAGGTGTGTCTCTTGGCTGCCTCAGAAGGACAGATCCTGGCTTTGCAATCATTCTGTCAGTCTGTGGCTTTTCATTGGGGAATTGAGTGTTGAGAGTTGTCAGGGAGCAGTGTTTGCTGGTTCCTGTTATTTTGTTCTTGTGTGCTTTCCTCCCCCTTTTGTTTTGCTGGCCTGAGATTCTTTATTCCTTGTGTCTTCTTGAGTGGGATTAACCTCTTAAGGTTGAAGTCCTCTATCTATAGCACCTTCAGTAGGGTTGGACTTACGGATATTACTGCTTGTATTCGGTTTTATCTTGGGAAAGCATTTCTACCTCTATTGTGATTGAACATTTCGCTGCATACAGTAGCCTGGGCTGGGATCTGTGGGATCTCTTACAATTTGTAGAACATCTGTCCAGGCCCTTCTGACTGTTAGAAGTCAAGTGTTGCTGGGCAGTGGTGGTGCACACCTTTAATCCCAGCACTTGGGAAGTGGAGGCAGAGGCAGGTGGATCTTTGAGTTCGAGGCCAGCCTGGTCTACAGAGTGAGCTCCAGGATAGCCAGGGCTACACAGAGAAACCCTGTCTTGGAAAATTGAAGCAGGAGGTTGGTAGGGAGCAGTCAGGTGTTATTCTAATAGGTCTGCCTTTATATGTTACTTGGTCTTTTTCCCCTGCAGCTTTTAATGTTCTGTCTTTGTTTTGTACATTTAGTGTTTTGATTCCTATGAGCAGAGGGGGATTTCTTTTCTGGTCCAGTGTATTTGGGATTCTATAAACTTCTTGTACCTTGATAGACATCTCCTCCTTTAGGGTATGAAATATTCTATGATTTTGTTGCAAATATTTTCCATTCCTTTGCCCTGGGTTTCGTCTCTTTCCTCTAGACCTATTATTCTCATATTTAGTCGTTTCATCCTGTCCCAGATTTCCTGGATGCTTTATGCCTGGAGTCTTAGATTTAACATTGTCCTTGACCAAGGTACCCATTTCTTCTGTCTTGTCTGCAGTGATTGAGAACCTTCTGTACTTCATTGGTGAACCTTGCCTGAGGTTCCTGATGAGTTCTTATTTTTTTATGTCCACATTTCCCTCGGTTTGGGTTTTCTTTATTGTTCCCACTTTCAGGCCTTGAACTATTTGACTCCTTTCCTTCCACCATTTGCTTTCATAGATTTAAGGGGTTTATTCACTTTCTCTTTAAGGACTTGTATCATATCCAGAAAGGCTGTTTTAAAGTCATTGTCTTATTCTTCAGCTCTGTTGCCTTTCCTGGGGCCTGCTGGAGTAAACTGGCTGGGCTCTGGTGGGGACACAGTGGTCTGGCTGGTATTGTGACTTTACACTGGCATCTGTAGGTGTCTGGGTTTGGGGGAATTGTAATTCTAGGTGTTTGTATCTAGTCTTCCCTTTGATGGGTGGGTGCCTTCTCTGGTTCTTAGGAGAGTGTGGTAGCTGTAGGTTTCCTGGTAGCAAATGCGTCTGGGATCCTGCAAGGTGTGGCTTTAAGGAATGGGACTGGAGAGCCCGGAAAGGAAGCAGAGTGTCCCATCAGGATCTGGAAGGAGAGGCCACAGCAGGTAGTCTGCTATGGAGCTGGGGATGAGACCAGGGATTGGATTTGGTGGAGGAGGGAGCAAGAAGATCTGAACCTCACCTAACTACCTCAGTGGCCTACTTCCTTCTCTGGCAGGCTGGGATACCGGGATGAATGGTGGGAGGACCGAAGGTGGAGATGTGTGGCAGTCCCTGCTGAGGTGTTTGAGAAGGGTTTCCTATAGCCCAGACTGGTCTCAAACCCCCTGTGTTTATGTGTTGTCCGATGGCTTTAAAGTATCTTTTTCCTTAAGTGTTATTTCATGATTTGTGTGTCTGGGGGTATGTGCACACATACATGTGAGTCTGACCTCAGTCCTCTGGAAGAGCAGCAAGTACTCTGAACCATAGAGCATCTCTCCAGCCCTGGCCTTGAACTCTGTCCTGCCTCCATCTTCTGAGTGTCAGGGTTTCAGGTATGAGCCACTATGAACCTGGCATGATTGAGCTGTCACAGCCATAAGACCCTTAAGGGAATAGGAGAAGCCAAAGGGCACCAGGTGGGCTCAGGTCATTGCTGTTCTCTCAGAATTCTCTTGATTTATTAGAACGCCATGTGTAGGCACTGCAGGGTGTCTGCTGGGTCCTCATATATGAATATGATGTTATATAAGAGAATCAAGGGTAAGCTGAGGGTGGTAGCGGTCTCCTAGCACAGAGGAGGCTGAGGCAGGGGGGATTGCTGTGGTTTTGATGCCAGATGAGACTGTGTCAAAAAAAATTTAAGTAAAAACTGACAAGGGAGTAAGGCGGGGCCTATGTCACACTGACAGCCTTTCCACATGTGGCCCTGACACTGGCTGTGCAGGCTAGGCGATAATGCTTGGGACACTTGTGTCACAGACATAGAGTGAAGGCCCTTCCCTACAACAGTTAGGCGGCCCAGAGAGGCCACAGCAGAGGCCGCCGCACACACGCAGCGGCTCCCTGGCTGTGTACTAGCTGCATACATTGCACACAGCTGGTACTTAGGGTCTTAACAACGTTTGTGTTTGTTCCTTTTTAGAGGTAAAAATCTCATGTAGTCCAGGCTGGCCTCAAATCACTACATAGCCAAGGATAACCATGAACCTCCCACCTCTCTCTTGAATGCTGGGATTATATAGTCTTGCACCACCATACCCTACATGCAGTTCTTAAACATAAAGATAGAAAACAATCACTTTTCCATTATGTGATCTCTGCTAGAGAAGAGTTAGGAGACTCTGCAGTTTATCCTGCTGACAACGTGTAGGCTCTTATAAATATGTTTATGATTTTAAGTAAAATATCTAAAAATATTGTAAACTACTAATGTGTGAGACACAGATGCGTTTTGCAGTGGGGATTTTTGTTGATTCTTGGAATATAGTCATGGAGAATTTATGCATTTGGATTTTATTTGCATTAATATCAAAACAGTAGGCAGTCCCTAAACTTAAAAATGTCAGTCACCGTGCCAAGTAGGCAGGACTCAGAAACGGAACGACACCCAGTCAGAGCCTCCTCCAGCACATGATAACCGAGCCAACAAACTCACTCTCAGTGGGTGTGGATGAGGGGACAAGAACGTGGCTCAGTGAGTCACGTCATCTGCAGGAAGAGATTTGATGTAGTGGTGGGAAGCCACCAGGAGAGCCAGAGTCAGTGCAGGAAACAGAGGGTTTGTCATGAGGGAGGCTGAAGCAGTTGTTCCAGGGAAGGGGTAGGGTGAGCCGGGACTTGAGCAGGGAGCTGACTGCGCGCATTGGCTGTCCAGGGATCGTCTGGGTCTGAGTTGGTTCACTTACGGTGAATTAAGAAACTGTTGGGTGCTTGGTTTGACAGTTTGATTCTTAAAATCTGGACAGTGCAGAAAAGATTAGCATGGCTCCTGCTCACAGATGACATACAAATTTGTGATGCCTTCCATATTAAAAAGAGAAAAACTCTTTCAGGTTCATGCTCTTCTGAAGAACTTAAGTGTGGTTCCCAGCCACAGGCAGCTCACAATCTGTAACTCCTGCTCCAGGGGATGTGATGTCCCTTCTCTCTCTCTCTCCCTCTCTCTCTCTCTCCCTCTCTCTCTCTCTCTCTCTCTCTCTCTCTCTCTCTCTTTACCTCTCCCTCCCTCTTTCCCTCCCTCCCTCCCCTTCTCTTTCCCTCCTTCCCTTTTTTCTCTCCCTCCCTCCCTCTCTCTCTCTCTCTCTCTCTCTCTCTCTCTCTCTCTCTCTCTCTCTCCCTCCCTCCCTCCCCCTCTCTCTTTCTTGATAGGGTTTCTCTGTGTAGCTCTGGCTGTCCTGAAACTTACCAACTCTGTAGACCAGGCTGGTCTGGAACTCAGAGATCTGCCTGCTTCTGCCTCCTGGGTTCTGGGATTAAAAGTGTGGGCGGCCACCACCACCACCATCCAGGGTATTAAAGAAAAATATCAAACTGATAAATTCGCCAGGTTTCTGTAGTTCTACAGTTGTTTTCTCTGTGCCCCATACATCATTTATAAAGGCATGCTTTATATTTCTGAGTGGAAATACTGCCCGAGACAGGGGTGTTTGCTTGGTAGGATCGTCAGCACTGGCTGCGTGTGCAGGGTGACTTCGAAGACCAGGAAGCTCTTTTTATATTTTCATTCGTGTCTTTCTCATGGGCTCCAGGAATCTGCTTGTGTGAAGGTGGTGGCAGCTATGAGTATATGGGATCTGTGCATGGAGAGGGGGCATCATGACCTGGAGCAGTTCGAGAAGGTGCATCGATACATCAGTGACCAGCTCTTCACACGGTTTGTAAGTGACTTTGTCCGGCCTGGCCTTCAAGGCGTGGCTCCCCTCCCAGGGTCCTCTCCCAGGGCAGCTCACACAGAAGTCACTTCCACAGAGGCAAGAGGCACAAGGCATCGGGGTTTGAGAAAGTGCTAAAGGCCACCTTGCTTAGGAACCTTCAAAGAGTGATGAGGCTATGCAATTGTGTGGACTTATGGTTTTGTTAGAGCTCTTTACAGGAGTGCCCACAAGGGGGAAACTTTCACCAGTTTCAACAGGAAATCCTTTTAATAATATGCTACTCGAGCTGACAAAGGGCTTGAGGACCTAAGTTCTTTTTTCTTTTCTTTTTTTTGTTTTTGTTTTAGGTTTTATTGGTTTTGTTTTTCAAGACAGGGTCTCTCTAGAGAGTCCTGACTATACTAGCACTCACTATATAGACCAGGCTAGCCTCCACCCGACAAGAGATCTTTCTGCCTCTACCTCCTGAGTGCTGGGACTAAAAGTGTATACCACCACTGCCTGACCTGAGGACCTAAGATCTATGCCCAGTACTCTTGTTAAACAATAGCAGGTGTGGTGGCACACACTGGTTCTCAGCACCAGGGAGGGGAGGGACAGGTAGCTTGTTTGGCCAGCCATCTGAGCCTGCTTAGTATATTTCAGGACAGCAAGGGCCCCTGAAGCAGGACACCAGTGGTGTCCTCTAGCATCTGTACACACATGCACCTGCACACATCAGATAATACAATAGTGAGTACCTATTTATGTTTTTATGTGTGTAGTGGCGTACCATCAATGTCCACGTCTGTCTTTCTAGAAGGAATAAAGAAAAATCCCCTCTGGAAGGCAGAAGTGGCCTTCACCATGCAGCAGTCACTGATCAGTAGTTCCCAACCTTCCCAGTGCTTCGACCCTTTAATACAGTTCCCATGCTGTGGTGACCCCAAGGCTATCCCATTACCACTTCATAACTGTAATTTTGCTACTCTTTTTTTTTTTTTTGGTTTTTCGAGACAGGGTTTCTCTGTGTAGCCCTGGCTGTCATGGAACTCACTCTGCAGACCAGGCTGGCCTCGAACTCAGAGATCCACCTGCCTCTGCCTCCCAAGTGCTGGGATTCAAGGCATGCGCCACCACCGCCCGGCAATTTTGCTACTCTTAGAAGTCATAATGTAAATATCAGATATGCAACCCCTGTGCAAGGGTCGTGTGACCCACAAATGGATCACTAGCCACAGGCTGAGAACCGCTGGCCTAGAAACTAAGGAAGAGGATACCGCCCCAGACTTAAGCCCTCACACTGAGCTCCTAGACAAGGAGACAGGGTGTGTGGCCAGGAAACCACACAGACTAATCACACATGGTACTGACATGTACTTTACTATTCAGCTACGAAGAAGCTAAAAAGAGAACAAAGCTGGCAAAGGCCTGATTGTGAGAATTGCAGAGTAAATCCTGGTAGGGTGTATATATGGGTCTGTACCGGGTCACCTTGGCCCTGGAGCAAGGAGATGAATATAAGATGTGACCAAATCAACCTTGGAGTACCCTAGAGACAGAAAATGAGGTACTTACCAGCTGAGCCACAAGCTTGTCTTGTCTTGTTTTGTTTGAGACAGGGTTTCTCTGTGTAGCCCTGGCTGTCCTGGAACTCACTCTGTAGACCAGGCTGGCCTCGAACTCAGAGATCTGCCTGCCTCTGCCTCCTGGGATTAAAGACGTGCCTGGGTGCAAGGTGCCTCTCTTGTCCCCACAGAAGGAGAGGACCGAGCGGCTTGTCATCAGTCCCTTAAACCAGCTGCTGAACATGTTCACGGGGCCCTACAAGCTGGTGCAGAAGCGTTTCGACAAGCTCTTGGACTTCCACAACTGCACTGAGAAAGCGGAGAAGCTCAAGGACAAGAAGACTCTGGAGGAGCTGCAGTCGGCCCGGAACAACTACGAGGCCCTGAACTCGCAGCTGCTGGACGAGCTGCCCAAGTTCCAGCAGTACGCCCAGAGCCTCTTCACCAACTGCATCCACGGCTACGCCGAAGCCCACTGTGACTTCGTGCAGCAGGCCCTGGAGCAGCTGCAGCCGCTGCTGTCGGTGAGTGAGTCCTGCCCTGCGGGACCGAGTCAGTGCTGAAATACAATCAGAACTTTCTGGAATTTGTGGTGGGGCCATGAGGTCCTGCCCATTCATGGTACCATGAAGCCTGAGGTTGTTCAAACATCCATCTGAAGGGCAGAGCCTTGTCTCTTACATTGGCTGCCATTTTACTGCTGACCATAGTGTGGTCACCCAAGACCATCGAAAACACAGTTATTCCCGTTATGATTCATAACAGTAGCAAAATTACAATTATGAAATAGCAATGAAAATAACTTTATGGTCGGGGGTCTGTATCAAAGGGTCGCAGCATTAGGAAGGTGGAGAACCCCTGCTCTAAAGACTTTGTGCAGCAATCCTTCACCTGTGTTCTCTCCTTTCCTGCCTTGACTCCCACGGGCTGCAGTTACTGAAAGCCAGCGACCGAGAAGGCAACTTGATCGCCATCTTCCATGAGGAGCACAGCCGGGTCCTACAGCAGCTCCAGGTCTTCACTTTCTTCCCAGAATCCCTCCCGGCTCCTAGGAAGCCCTTTGAGAGGAAAACCACAGACCGCCAGTCATCACGGAAGACCCTTCTGGGCATGGTGAGTAGGCACCTAGTGTGGCTCCCGGGACTGACCTGTGCACACCGGGCATCTAAGCACGTCCCCTCACTCCTCGTCTCTACTCCGGGTGGGAGTTGGTAACCGCCAGCCCTCTACCACAGGGCCATTACCAGGCTCACCCAAGTTAAGGTGTGGAGCTGCCGAGCACGTGAGCACCGTGCAGGAAGGCGTATTTAATGTTGAACAGCCTGCTGTGCTTCTGCACGAGAACAGTGTGGTGGGAGTCTTGACTTTTCATAACAAAGGGAGAACCTGAGGTCATTGGTCCAGCCTGTTCCATCTCAGGCATCACTGTTGTGGTTGCTGGTACCCAGCTGGGGTCACCTGGAGTTTTGATGTGCATTTCAAGCTGCCTCCTGAATCCTTCTTGGATCTTAGTCAAGCATTGGTACACTGATGAGTTAATTAAGAGAAATGAGTCAGGCCTGGGTTTTGATCTTTTGTCAGGAAAGCCAGCAAGCACAGCCAAACGATTAATGACTTCTTTGCCTAGAGTAGCATTGTGGCTTTTGGTTTTCTAACATAGGTCTTTCATAGTTTAAAATTTGGGGTAATATATGCCAGGTCATGTGGGTTCCTAGGCAGAAGGACCAGTCACCTCCCTTCATAAAATCCCGTGAGCATTCGTTTACTTCTCCAGGGAGAATTGGATTTACTGTTGCCTTTAGTTCTTCTTTTTTAAAATTTTTATTTTAGATTATGTGTATGGAATCTAGAAGAGGGTGTCAGATGCTCTGGGGCTCCAGTCACTGATGGCCGTGAGCTGTCTGACATGGGTGCAAGAGCAGTGAACACCCTTGACCCCTGAACCATCTCTCCAGCTCCTCCCTTTAATTTAACTCTTGTTATTTAGACTTATATAACAATAATATAAGACCTAGTGATATACTTGGTATTTGGAATTTTTTGTTTTCATTTTAAATTTTATTTTAGGGGCTGGAGAGATGGCTCAGTGGTTAAGAGCACTGACTGCTCTTCTAGAGGTTCTGAGTTCAATTCCCAGCAACCACATGGTGGGTCATAGTGTGATCTGGTGCCATCTTCTGGCCGGCAGGCATATGTGCAGGCAGACCAGTGTAACACAATAAATAAAAAAATGTTGTTTAAAATTGTTTTCTTTTATTTTGGTACTAGCAATTGAACCCAAGACCTTATGCAAGTTAAAAAATATGCTCTGCCTCTGGGCTACAGTGCCTCCCCAGCCTCAGAACTTTAACTGGTGGCATTTTAATCATATTTTTGTTTTGTTGTTGTTGTTATTTTTGCATAAAGTAAGGGTGTTAGCTTGCCTCCTAGCTTCAGAGACATTAAAACACCACTGTGCTTTTTACCTAACAGCCTGACTTGATTGTAAAAGTGTCTTTTGTGGGGTGGTTCAGGGTTGGCGCCTCACTCCTGCTGTGGCAGGGCTGAGATTAAACATGGCTGCCAGGGTGCCATCCAAGGTTTCTTATTGGCTCTGTTCTGCCTTCCAGCCAAGCTACATGCTGCAATCAGAAGAGCTGCGGAGCTCCCTGCTGGCGAGGTACCCACCGGAGATGCTCTTCCATGTCCAGCGGAACTTCAACGCTGCTCAGGACTTGGATGTCTCCCTTTTGGAAGGGGACCTGGTGGGCGTGATCAAAAAGCAGGACCCCATGGGCAGCCAGAACCGCTGGCTCGTGGACAACGGAGGTGAGCGCTGGATATTCAGACTCTGAGGAGAAAAACTGTGAGCCTTTGATGAGGGGGCAGTAACTGTAGAATTGTCCTGGTTTCTAGGTAGTGTGGAGCCCAGGTTGATCCTGAAGCTGCCTGCTTCGGATTGCTTTTGTTTTGACAACTTTCAGAGATAACTGTGTTAGTTATTTCTCCTGAAGATGTCCCTGTGTTTATCCTTTGCCTTCTGATTCCATAAAGTATGTGTGTGAACGAAAGCCTATAGTTTTTGTCAGCTTTCCCCTACAGCGATATTCACGGCTGTTTAGAGAGTGACTTGAAATCAAACAGTTCATAGCTTTCTTTTTTTGGAGGAGGATTATGGACATCAGTGTAATCTTTTTCCCACAATTCTAAAATGCAGCAAGTTGAGAAGAACAGGGCTTTCTCAGAACCCTCTTGTCAAAACCTGAACTGAATAGCAGGAAAGAAGCTGTGATCATAACGTACTTTGTGAAGTAGCTAAGTATTTGACATTCCTCAAACAAAAAAACCTTTGAGTTCCAAAGACCATGATGGCCCAAGTATTCTGGGGGCCTAGACCAATTTTAGCATTTTGGGGTTCCTTTAAAACCATCTTTATAAGGTGGCTCTGTTGATAATGCTTTACCAGTCTGCGGTCAGAATTCAGACCCTGAATCCATGTAAAAAGCCAGATGGCGTACCTCACTCTGCATCCCTCTCCTGTCGGGACCAGGAGAGTCCTTGGCTCTAGAAAGCTGGAATTCCTTCATGAGAAGAGTCCTGGGATGGAAACAAAGACAAAGGTCGATAAGACTCAAATAATCCCAGCATTTAAGGAAAAGAAGGAGTCACATGACTAGGTCCCGCGGCCTTTCTTTCTTCAGACAAGAAACACTTGAGTGCTTGAAACATGTGGCCGAGAGCCCTCTGTCACCACCAGGCTATTTGTTGAAGCGAGCACGTGCTGGGCACGGCTGTGTGCTTGTTCCAACGCGCCCTGACCCTAAGATGGTCCTGATGTGTGGAGGGGACAAGTGCAGGTGGCCTTTCTGAGGGGCTCAGCACAGGGACAGCCTTGAAATCCATCTTTGCCAGACGTGGTGTATTTGAACTTCAGCCCACCTAAGTCTTCTCTCAGTTAGGTGATGCTCTGGGGAGCCTGTCACATTGTCTTCTGTGCCACTACCAAATCCAGTAAGGCTGGCCGTGAACTTGCAGTAAGCCTTCTGTCTCAGTCTCCTGAGTGCTGAGGTTATAAGCACGAGCTACTTGATGTTTGATTTTTGTCTTGGCATTGTCCTGTCAGTTGTCCATAGACAACCTTGTCATTTTAGGGATGTGTAAGAATGACCTAGAAGGTAGCCACAGGCCTAGGCAGGCATCTTCTGGCGTGGGTGCTGCAAGCTGTGGATCACTAAGCATTTGATTTCATCACTCTTTACCTAGCTCTTGTTTTTTTGTTTGTCTGTTTGTTTTGTTTTTTGAGTATGGTGATTTGGCTGCATGTGTGTCTGTGCACCACATATGCCTAGTGTGCCTGTGGAAGCCAGAAGGTGATGTTAGACCTCCTGGAACCGGAGTTATGGATGGTTGTGACTGCCGTGTGGGTGCTGGGAATCGAACCCAGGTCACTGGAAGAGGCAACTTGTGTTCTTAACTGCTCAGCCATTGCTCCAACCCCATTGACCTAGTTTTTAAATGACACTTTGTAAATTCTTTGATATCCCCCACTCCCCTACCCCACTCCTCTTGCTTCAAGCTGTAGCTGTTTTCTTTCCTTCTACAGTCACCAAAGGCTTTGTCTACAGCTCCTTCCTGAAGCCTTACAATCCTCGCTGCAGCCATTCGGACTCCTCCGTGGTCAGCCACTCCTCCACAGAGTCCGAGCACAGTGGCTCCTCCCCCAGCTTCCATCGCCAGAACAGCAACAGTGCCTTGACCTTCAACTCCAACAACATGAGTGTGTCGTTCACCTCAGGACTTTCCCTGAAGCAACCTCAGGATGCTTCTCCACCGAAGGACTGTGTCCAAGAAACTCTCGGGGTGTCCTCGAACACGGGGAATCCAGAAACTGGACCTTCCTCATGCTTTTCAGACCCAGGCTTTTCCTGCCAGCGCAGGCCAGGGAACTCTGCAGATGGTGCCAGAGAAATCTGCCAACCTGCTTCAACCCTGAGGGGCTGCCATCGGGGCTCCCCGCATTCAGAAGTGGTCAGTTACTCTGTGCCAGGACGAAATGACCAAGGCAGTGACTCTTTAAAAGTAACTGCCAGAGCCTGTCAGAGTCCAGAAGACAGAGACAGAGGGCTTGGAAGCAGTGAGACAGAAGGCAACCAGGTATGCACATCCCACCCTGTGTAGCTCCAGAGTGTGGGCAAATATGGAGTGAGTGTGGGAAAGGACCAGGACCAGTGTGGGCAGGACCTATAAATCCAGTCCTGTCCTACATGGCCCAGAACCATGCTGTCCTAGGGAGCAGCTCCCCCACTCCTGAACCCCACCCCTAACATACACACATACACACACACACACTCTGCCAGGCCTTCCCCACGGCTGTTCTGCCTTATCTCTGGGCATTTAAAAGATGCCAAGATGAAACCCGTGAATCCTTCTGGTGTGTGGAGGCAGCTGTTTAACCCTCCGCCCATTCAGGCTTTTACCCACCCAGCTGTATTTTTTTATTCCTAGAGTCCAGAAACGAAAGACCAGTGCTGTTTTAGTTTTTCCTGATTTTGCTCCCCATTTTGGTTCCCCCATGTTGAGTCAAGGCTGCGCCTTTGTTGTGGAGGCTCACACAGCTGCGGGTTTTCTCACCAGTGTTAGGAGATGTGGTCTGTGTTTTGCCTCAGGGGAAGTCTGGATTTTAAAGGCCAGTTCTGCCTTTCATGCCACAGCTGAGAGTGGAGGCTGCTGGCTTCTGTCTGGCGATCCTTTCAGCTGACAGCTTAGGACAGATGTCCCAGTTCTGAACCCGAGTGGACAGTATTTTCTGACGTGCTGACAGGGAGCTCAGTTCTAGCCTATCTGACCCTGGGGCCTCGTGGTCTCTCCCATCGCCGAGCACACTCCACCCCCATGTTGGGCCCTATTTATGGCACCTACAGAGACCTTTCTTGCTTTGAGAATAATTGTGTATTATTATATTAGTTCATTTTGGGGTTTTCTTCTTTCCTGTTCTGGAAAAGGAATGTGGGGTTTGGGGACAGGCTAAGCCAGTGCACTGAGCTATCCTAATTGATAATCTCTAGGTGGAATACAGAATCAGGGCATAGAAGGGTTCACCTATCTTCCATATTGACCAAAGGTTCAATATGGCTGTTCTTTAAGGCCACTCTGAAACAGTGAAAAGCTCAGCAATATTTCTGAGAGGCTTTTGTTTTTGAAACAGGGTCTCACTGTGAATCCCAGGCTGATGCTCCTCCTGCCTCTGCCTTCTACGCCCTGGGATGACAGCATTTGCCACCATATGCAGGTGGTTTCAGTTTTCTTTTCCTCTGGCCTGTTCACTGTGGACTACTCCAATCATATATAGCTACTAAAACTCTTAAGTTAAATCAGATTAGAAATTCAACTTTTAGCTGGGCGGGTGGGGGCACACACCTTTAATCCCAGCACTCTGGAGGGAGAGGCAGGCGGATCTCTGAGTTTGAGGACAGCCAGGGCTACACAGAGAAACCCTATGAAAAACCGAAAAAGAAAACTCTGCTTTCAGGGCCAGAGGGCACAGCAGATATACAGTACGGACGGTTGCCGTCACAGCCATGCTGCCTGCAGGTTTCTAACCCTCTCTCTCCCTCACACAGGTCTATTTTGCCATCTATACCTTCAAGGCGCGAAACCCCAATGAACTGAGTGTATCAGCCAATCAGAGACTCAGGATCCTTGAGTTTAAAGACGTCACAGGCAATACAGAGTGGTGGTTGGCCGAAGTTAACGGAAGGAAGGGCTATGTCCCATCCAACTATATCCGAAAAACTGAGTACACCTGAGCCAAGTTGCCTCCCATCCCCCCTTGCTGCCGCTTTCAGTCCGCCGGAATGTTTTGGTGGGCTCCAGGCTCCTGCTCCCAAGCAGGGCCCCACCACACTGCTCATCCATAATGTGGAGCGCGAGATAAGCTTTGTTCTGATTGGGTTGTACACTTTGATGCTCGCTAGAATTTGAAGTGGATGGACCCCAAAGGTTTGCCAGTGATTCCGTGTCCACAAGAAGCAGGCCAAGTGCCGGTGTCAGCTTTGGGAAATGAGACGTTCCCAATCAGAAAAGCAGTATTGTGCGCTGGTAGCTGTGCCAGCATCAGCAGACGCTGGTGTTGGTTGCCACGTGCTCCGTGGTGGACTGAGCAGTCACGGGATGAGGAGGAGCAGGTTCTGAGACCTCCTCCATCGTACCTCTATACATGGGAACAGTCTTGTCAAGATCACACCAAACCTGGTGTGTCAAAGGCCTGAGACACCCTGGTGCCCGGCAGCTTTCTCTCTGACACTTGCCCCTCACTCCTAATTCTTAACATGCTAACCTTTCACTGCTTCCCCGTTGAATGTTTACAGTCTAACTTTTCTTCTGACCGTGTCTGGAAGGTTCTCTTACCTTGTCGAACATGGTCATCTGCCTCTTCTCTAACACTCATTTCAACTTTGTTTGATCTCTGTGGTGTCTCCTAACCTTTCTCCCTTGTACGCCATAACTGACAGACTTCCCTAGACTAGCGGGCTCGGCAGTCCGGCCAGCCACTGAAAGTATTCATTCTGCCAGGTGGAAGCAGGATGCCTGCCTCGCCCCCTTCCACCCTAGCACTCTACTGCCATCTAGTCGCCTCCACACGTGCTCAAGACAACCACGTGGCTTATTTGAAGTAGGCAGGATCAGTGGCCCCAGAAACTAGTCTTAGAGTTGGAAATAAGAATTTTCTTTCTCACCACGAACTGCCATACTTCAGAGACAATATTCAAAGCCAGACAGATGCTAAAGTGCCTAATGAGACCTCAGACCCAAGGCCGGAAGGTGGGTCGCTAAACCCATGTGAGGACTTGTCTCAGCATGGGTCTTAGACTCCAGTTCTTCCCCATCCCTCTGGCTGCTGCTCTTCCAGCTGCACGTTTGGCCTTAAAGTCCTGTTGAATCAGGGCATGCCTGTGGACACCCATGGCTGCACCACTGGTCAGAGCCTCTTATGAAGTGTTTATATTTAGAAATGTTTATATTTAAGTAGCTATTTTATAAATAAAAGCATTTCTATTGACCATAAGTGTGTTTTCTTCATCTTGCATTTCAACCTTTTTTCTCATCTCTCCCAGCTGAGTCAAAGGGGAGTACCTGTTTTCTTTCAAATACTTGCTAACACAGTTTCTGGTCATATATTTGAGTCATTAAAATCCAGTTTGAGGCATTTCTCTTTCTTTTTGAGGGGTGGCATGGGGGTGATCTTGTTATGTAGCCCAGGCAGGTCTCAAATGAGATCCTCTTGCCTCCCCTGAGTGGTGGGGAGGTGTATGTACCCTGACAGCCAGCTTTAAGTTGATTTAAAAAAAAAAAAAAAAAAAAAAAACAGTACGAGGTGTTGGGTGTATGGTGTGCACTTTTAATTCCAGCACTTAACTTGATTTAGAGATTTTCTTTTCTCGGTCGTGATTTCCTCTGCATGTCTGTCTTTGCTGAGCTTTTCATCCAAATCCTGAAGTCTCTCATCCTAGGAGTTCAATTCCTTGTTTAGGTTCTTATAGTGAGAACTCTGGAATTTGGGTTTCCTAAAACAACAACTATAAGAACACTGTAAGAATGTGCTTTTGTTTCAGTCCCAGGTACTGTTCAGAGGCAGGGGACCTTGATTTGCCTCAAGCTCTAACAGAGGCGTGGTTTTGCCAGCTGCGGATAGTCTCTGTGATTGTGTGACATTTGGAATCCTGGGAACTTTTCAAGGGTATCTAAATGTTAGAGCCTCTCAAGGTGGGTGGGTGTTGGTCATTTAGGGAGGTTGGTTTCAGTTTGTTAGTAACCATGGTCAAAGAAGAACCAAAAGGAATTAGATTCAGGATTTCCCTAATTCCTTTTTCCCCCCACCCACCCCCACCCCTGATTATTGTTCCTCCCCTGTCTATAGTGTGAGGGGGATGAAGCTAGGGAGGGACAGGAAGGGTGGGAAAAAGAACCCACAAAGTAGCAAAGACCCACTACAGGTTCTGAATTCTTTCCTCTATGAATGTTTCAAGCGTTCTCACCACAAAGAAGTTAGTTCCCATCTGAGTAAGACTGTTGTTCACTGTCTCCGGCAGCCTACACAGCACCACTGTGGTGCTATGGGCGAGGAATCTGGCTTTGGCTGGGGAGCTCACAGGCCCACAGATGAACCTACCACTGCTATTCTGCTCAGTGCACATATATCAAACCGCCCTCTAGATTCTTAGCCCCACCCATAAATTAAGGCAGCTCTCAGACCGTCAGAGACGCTTCTTTGTGCCACGGATGGCGATTAGCACAGAAACTCACAACTGGTCAGAGTACAGAGGGTGAGTGCGAGTGGCCTTTCCAGCCACAAATGATAACCAGATGTTACAGGTGTCACAGTTAGAGACCATCAGAGACGTTAGGGGCGGGAGAGGGGCGCAGAAAGTATGTGAGGGTCAGAGGTCAGGGAGGGCTGGAGCAAAACTAGACAGGACAGGAAAAATGCCTTGATGACAGGATCAAGCCAGTCAACGTTCTAGTGAGAAAGGGTTGTGCATATACACATACACACACACACACACACCCTGGTTATTCAAGGGGCTGTGGACAGTCAGTGACTTCTGGGGGAGAGCCTCAGTTTTCTTAGAGGTTCTAGGGAGGTCGACCACATCCAATGGATGGCCCCGACCTCACAAGTATACGAACAGCACAAATTAGAGTCGATAGTTATTAAAACAAAAATCAGGAAGCTGGAGGCCTGGGGGTGATCCGAGGAATTAAGGAGATGAGTGTGGACCGAATATGGTCAAATACATTATGTGAAATGCAATAAAATATTTTTAAAATAATTACATCCAGTAATTCATGCATTGGGCATTCTGCAGTATGTGATGATTTAAAATGTTGCTTGTGATAAACTTATACAGTGTTTGCCAAAGGAGAAATGACAGCTAGAACAGCCCAGGGTAAACAACCCATCCGAGGTGGGGGCTGAGGGCTACCTCAGGGACCTCAGAGCTGATGATCGATAGCAAAGCCATGCAGGCTTCACTAAAAGGCATCGCCTGGTTTGGAGAGAATGGCCTGGAAGATGAGCAGATCAAAGGCATGAGAAGCAGTGGCTGGGATATGGAGTCTAACGGACTTAGGCAAAAGACTTAGTGAGAAAGGGAAAGAGAAATATCCTATGAAGAATATGAAGTTGAGGAAGTAGGGGAGTCCTTTAGAAAGAGTGTACGTTTTGTCTCAATACTGTATGCTTTCTAGGCCTCTGTTACCTACGATTACGTCTGCAGGATCGGCAGGGCTACATCACCCGGGAAGCTGTAGGTAAGGCTGGCCCCAGGACAATGAACACTAACATAACAAGTCCCCGGGGAATTGGTGTCTGCAGTAAAGGTTGAGGCACGTCTGTCTTGTTAGAGTTTCTATTGCTGGGATGAAACACGCCAGGTTTATTTGGCTTTACATATCCTGAGTTATATAGATAGAGACCATTGAGAGAAACCAAGGCAAGAACTCAAGCCCAGCAGAACATAGGCGGAGCTGATGCACACTCCATGGAGGGGTGCTGCTTACTGACTTGCGCCTCACAGCTTGCTCAGCCCTTTTTTGTTACAGGACCCATCAATCACTAAGAAAATGCTCTACAGGCTTGCCCAACTTTATGAAGGCAATTCTCAATTGAGTTTCCCTCCTGGGTGACTAGAGCTTATGTCAAATTGACAGAAAACTAGCCAGCACAATGTCTGTTTAATTTTTAAAAGATTTTAATTTTTTTAAATGTACATCTGTGTGAACATATGTCATATGTGCATGGGTACCTGTCACATGCAGAGGAGATGGTCAGACCTCCTGGAACTGAAGGTCCAGGAAGCTGGGAGCTGCTCAGTGTAGGCGCTGAGACAGGACTCCAGTCCTCTGAAAGAGCAGCATGTGCTCTTAACCCCTGAGCCATCTCTCCAGACTCAAACTGAACTTTTGAAACAGAGTCTATGTAGCCCAGGCTGGCCTCAGATGCATGATCTTCCCATATCAGTCTCTTGATATGCATCACATGTATTGCGATTCTCAGCTAAGCCATTAATGTTTAATAGAACTTTTGGGGGTTGGTTGGTTTGTTTGTTTTTTGAGACGGGGTCTGTTCTACATAGTCCTGGCTGATCTGTAACTCACTATGTAAACCAGGCTGGCTTTGAACTCACAGAGATCCACCTGCCTCTGCCTCCTGAGTGCTGGGATTAAATGCTCACTAGAATTCTACTGACTGTCAGAGAAGTAGAAGTCAGAAGGTGCAGCTGCTCTAGCTACACTAGAAGGGAAGGCACCTAAGAAAGCTTCCACACCCCTGTGTGCCTGCTTTCCAACTCTCAGCCTTTCTCCATCTGTCTGAAGTAGCTTTGTTTACCCTCTCACATGCTGTAGCACTAGAGCAGGCATGGATGTGAGGAACCTACATCTAGACAATGGGTCTAAATGGATCTGCCCTTCCTCTCAAGATTATGATGAGAAGCCAATGTGATGCCTTCACACACAGGCAACAAACAGGAAGTACATGGTTCCAGAGGAAGGCTGCACTTTCTGCACCAGGCAGGGACTCTGGTCACGTGGTTTCCAGGACCAGGAACCGGCCCTAAGAACACATCCAACTTACGTGCTTCGTTTGAAGCCTTGGGTACTCCACAGCTCTCAGTGCGCAGGGTCTTAAGCTCTCTTCCGTAGTCAGTAACACCTCCCATCAACAGACTCACTCTTTCCCTTTGCAGGATGCAGCAGAACAATGCCAACAATCCTCCCACTGGCCTCAACTCTGGTGTATTGGGATTAGGACCAACACCCGACTCAAAGCTTTTGCAAAGTACTTGGGTGCCTGTGCCTCATACTTAATGAGATGTCCTTTATTTTATTTTATTGATTTTTTTGAGACAGAGTCTCACAATGCAGCTCTGGCTGGCCTCGAACTGACACAAATCTGCCTGCTGGGATTAAAGGCATATGCCACCAACACCCAGCCTAAGAGATATTCTTTAAGGAGAGAGACACAGATATGGCGCTTTCCTGGTATAGTTGTGACCTGGTGGCAGGAGGGAGATACTGCTGAATGGTATCTGGAACTGGAATGGAATGGTACTGGGAACAGACAGGCTGGGAGGACCTTGCACCCGGCCAGGGGAGTCTGAAGACTTATGCAGACCATTGTCAACAGAGCTACGCCCGAGTACCCACAAACCCAGGTGTCTCTGGTACACCCAAGGGAGTCAGGCTCCAAGTATTTCCTATTGCAGCTACCCCTTATGATCAGGAAAGCTAGGCATGACAGGCTTAACCCACCATTGCTAAAATGATGGCTTACTTTGGCCAATGCCCTCACTTCGGCTGAGAGCAGGACATGATTAACTCTGATAGGATCAAGCTGAGTAAGATTGTTGCATTTCAGTTGGAAAAGTGTGTGAGCTGATTCTACTGGACCTGACTGCAGTGGACTTGAGTCGCATCACCACAGGTGACTCTGACAATCTGGCTGGTTTGATATCAGCAGTTTCCCAGTATACGACACAGCGTACCACACATAGACAAACCTTTCTAAGTGTTTTGCCTAACTTAAGCAATAAATTCTTTTCTTGTTGGTGAATTTTAAGAACACTCTATATTTCCTGAATAAATTATTCAGAAATACTGTTATTTTCAAGTACCAGCCATAACCCCCAAAAGGGAGATATGTATAGGTTTACATTCCAACTTTGGGAGTGTGTGTGTCTGTGTGTGTGTGTCTGTGTGCCTGTGTGTCTCTCCGTGTATGTCTGTGTGTATGTGTGAGTGTATGTGTGTGTCTCTATCTGTGTGTGTGTGTGTCTGTGCACAGGGCCTCCTGTAAGCATTCCTCCACTGAGCCCTTAAAGCTGCTTTTGTAGAGATTTTAGGATGCCTTGGTCTAGTTGCCTTGGTCTAGATAGGACTTCTGTTAGTAATTCCCTTCAAACGCTACCCCGTGGAATTCTGGACCTGTCTGACCCTTTCCTTTGGCTTCACAGCGCCTTGGAGGTAGTTCTTATCCACCAGGACCACGTGTTCTGGAACAAGTGTTACGGTCAACGTTTAGTGGTGAGCAAGAATGATACTTCAGATCCCAAGCCCAGCAGGATTGGATGAGAGACAAAACTTAAGCATTCTTGGGAAGCCTGTCAATTCCATCAGAGTTAATGGAGCTCGCCATTGTTAGTGGCCTCTAAACCACCAACCAAAATCATCATTGAATTAATTAAAGAAGGCTTTTAAAAAAAAAATTCACATATATAGCTTGCCTCCCCTAAGGTGGAGTTCAAGAGGTCAGCTTTGGACGTGGGAAAGAAGAGGGTTGTTTTTTTGTTTGTTTGTTTTGTTTTGTATTGTTTTTAAATATATGTCTTAGTTAGGGTTCCCATTACTGTGAACAGACACCACAACCAAGGCAACTCTTACAAATGACAACATTTAATCGGGGCTGGCTTACAGGTTCAGAGGATCAGTCCATTATCATCATGGTGGCAAGCATGGCAGCATCCAGGCAGGCAGGGTGCTGGAGGAGCTGAGAGTTTCTACATCTTGATCTGAAGGCCACTAAGAGGAGACTGACTTCCAGGCAGCTAGTAGGAAGGTCTTGCAAAGCCCACCCCCACGGTGAGACACACTTCCTCCAACAAGGCCACACCTCCTAATAGTACCACTCCCTATGGGCCAAGCATATTCAAACAATCACAATATATAAATATAACCTTTTTTTAAAAAAAAAAATTCATGTGCATTGGTGTTTTGTCTACATACATGTAGGGTATTGGATCACCTGGAATTGGAGCCACAGATAGTTGTGGAAGAGTAGCCAGTACTCTTAGCCACCGAGCCATCTCTCTAGCCCCAAGATAAGGGTTTTATAGCATAGGGGTAGGCAGACTCCAAATGGGGGATTTGGCAGGCAAATAGGAAGCTTTACAGAAGCAGAAAATAACAAGGCAGTCATAGCAATGTGGTTCTCACAACAGGTGGTTAGAATAACCCTCTGAAACAAAGAGTTTGCAAGATGGTCATAACTTTTTAATACAAAAGCATGGTTGCCGCTTCCAGGAACAGGCAACCCAGAACTACTTGTCCATTGAGGTTTCAGGTGGGGCATACATAGCCCAATCCTTGAAAAAACAGATTTCATCACAACACAAAAACAAACCTAGTTTGTCTCTGCTATAAAATGGCTTTCAGCCCTAAGGGGTTCGGATGGTTCATCACTTGCTGCCATAACAAATCACCGTGAGCTCTGTGGCTTAAAACACATCAGAATTTCAAAATCAAGGACTTGTTCTTTCTGGAGCTCGCGGGGATTGTGTTCCCTAACCTGCTCTGACCCTGCTGCAGCTTGGACCTCCTCCTCCTAACTTCACAACCAATGCTGTAGCTTGTCTCTCAGCATCCATCTCCCTGTCACCATCTTGGCTCCTCCGCGGAGCCACACGCCCAGCCACCAGGCTCTGATGATGCTGGGCATCTGAATAACCCAGCCTCTACCCTTTCCCTCCCCAGTCCCTTTATTACAATAGCAAAATCCCTTTTTTGTAACGGAGTGTGACATATTGTCAGGTTCTGTGGCTTGCTTTGTGAACATCTCTATCATAAGAGCATTTTTGAGGTAAAATTTTGATAATGGAAATATAAGCCTGAAAAGCTTTTTAACAAAGATCTAGAGATTACATATTTTAGAGAACGGAGGCCACAAAATCTGTTATGACTTAACTCTGCACTGCAACATGAAAGCAAGCACGGCTAATACGAAAATAAAGGAACAGAGCTGTGCTCGAAAAACAAAGTTGAATATACCAGTCTGTTTTTAAAAATTGAAGGTTCAAATGAGTCTAAAGTAATTTTTGTTTTCTTTTTAAAGGTCTACCTTTATGTTTATTTTTACTAAAAGAGATACTGCTTAGTGTACATTCTTTTATTTCTCCTTTTCTATCTCTTCCCTTATTTTTTTCCTCTATAAGAATTGAACTCTAGCTGGGCAGTGGGGCACATGCCTTTAAACTCAGCACTTGGGTAGCAGAGGCATTTGGATCTCTGGGAGTTCAAGGCCAGTCTGGTCTACAGATCAAGTTTCAGGACAGCCAGGGATGTTACACAGAAATCAATGTT